>NC_048303.1:101000763-101033263 GCF_013100865.1 Trachemys scripta elegans
ATGGTGCCTCCAGTTGGGAAAGGTGTGTCAAAGAAGAAAAAGTGGACTATGCATTATCCAAACATTCCATCAGCTATACGCCCAGTACCCCACGGAGAAGGACTGCCGGTTCCTGATGCACCAGAATCATTCTCACTTGAGTCAGAGGAGGAAGAGGAAGAGGATGAAACTTCTGGTCCTGAACCATCTATGTCACAGGACCCACATTTTCTCCCATCCTCCTCCTCTGAACCACACCTCATAACACAAGGTGAACTGAATGACCTTGTCAAGGATTTGGAACTACCCAAGAGTAAGGCAGAGCTGTTGGGCTCCAGACTACAGCAGTGGAATCTCCTGGCAGGTGATGTTAGGGTTTCCATGTTCCATGACCATCAAAAGGATCTTGTCCCATTCTTCTTCATGGAAGGTGATCTTATAGCCTGCAACAACATCGATGGTGTGATGGCAACCCTCAACATCGTTCACAATCCAGATGAGTGAAGACTGTTCATTGATTCATCGAAGACGAGTCTTAAAGCTGTTTTACTGCATAATGGCAATGTTTTGCCATCAATTCCAGTTGGTCATGCAGTCCATATGAAGGAAACCTATGACAACATGGAACAACTTTTGAGGTGCATGAACTATGACCAACATCAGTGGCAGCTCTGTGGCGATTTGAAGGTTGTTGCTCTCTTGCTTGTTCTGCAGACTGGATACACAAAGTACTGCTGTTTTCTCTGCAAATGGGATAGTCGTGCAAGAGATTCCCACTACATCAAGAAAGACTGGCCACTCCGACAGTCATTGGAGCCTGGGAGGAAAAGTGTTCAGCATCCACCACTTGTTGAATCAAGGAAGATTTTGATACCACCCTTACACATCAAGCTGGGTCTGATGAAGAACTTTGTCAAGGCCATTGACAAAACACAAGCAGCTTTCAAGTACCTCCGTGGAAAATTTCCAAGGTTAAGTGAAGCTAAGATAAAGGAAGGTGTCTTTGTTGGTCCTCAGATTCGTGAACTTCTTCAAGATGATGCATTTGACCATGCACTTGCATGGCAAGGAAAAGACAGCATGGAAAGCCTTCCAGTTAGTGGCAATAAATTTTCTCGGAAACAACAAGGCAGACAACTACAGGTTGTTGGTGGAAAACCTCCTCAAGGCATACAAAAGCCTTGGCTGCAACATGTCACTAAAGATACATTTTTTTGCACTCTCATCTAGATTTTTTTCCACCAAACTGCAGAGCAGTGAGCGACGAGCACGGCGAGCGATTTCACCAGGACATTGCAACAATGGAGAAACGCTATCGGGGCAAATGGAGCCCATCAATGCTTGCAGACTATTGCTGGACAATGACAAGAGATGCTCCATTTAATGCATACAAGAGACAAGCCAATTTTATTTATATAACCCTTTTGCTGATTTTTAAAGTGTTACATAAACAGGACAGGTGAAATATTATCATGTAAAGCAACCATAAACACATGAAAAGACCTAGGTTTACAATTTATGATTAAAACTCTACTATCTACACAATATACATAGACATAAAATATAAAAACTTAAATATCTTAGAAACAGTAGCCAATCAGTTGTTTTAATTGTCATATTTGAATTCAGCGCATCAAAATACATAATAAATAGCACATTTTATCTCTGAAGCAGACGACGTCTCAAAAATTGTAGACCAGTGTTAGTGGCTGAAGGAGAATTTAAGATGCAACTATATAATTACTCTTGTAACTGTCAGAAAGCACCTACAATAAGGGATAGGTGCTCCTTTCTGGTGGATGTGCATAAAGATCAAAATAAATAAATAAAATAAACAGGCACAGTGACGGCCATGATATAAATAGCTAAATAGAACTAGGAAATAAGATGAAAAGATAAAATGCTGAGGTGACAAGAATGATTTCACCAGGGTAGGCAGTAAAAATTAACAATACAAAGTTTCATGCAGTACATCTACTGGCAATACTGTATGTAGGATGTGTGAGCTGAACACATGCACTTGTACATGGACTCGCCTACCTATGATAGAGAATTTTAAAAGCTGTGACTTATTAATTTAGCCTTTATGGTAAGCTCCACAGAGTGGATATATATGGAGGCAAAATGGGAGAATAATTTTCATTAATGTTGTCATACTGACAAACAAAAGCCTACTCAAAGTTTGAATAAAAGTTCCTTATGTATCTTGATTGTTAAACAACACGATCAACTTGACTTAAAGAAATTGTTCAATATCACAAAAAGGCTAATTAGGTTGTACTAACTTCCTTTTGTCTAGAATGAAAGGAAGCTTTCTTACTTTGCCAGGCTGAGTATAATAGTCTATGAATTTTGAGATCAAAGAAGCAAACTGAATGTTTTCTAAAGTAAGAGTTTCCTTCACCAAGTTTTACACTTATTGCAGCTAAAAGAGCTGTGTGAAGGGATCAGCACTAAACCCAAAGGACAGGCAGTGCACAGCAAGAAAGAGAGCAACTCCCTCGTGCTTTTTGCAGGTCACTACCAAGGACTGTGTTAGCAGATCCACACCAGACCCTTAACAGGCAGCTCTGCTGCTACCAGTAATTAGCTTGGACAGCTCTGGCTCCAAGAGTAGCAGCAAGGCTACACCATAATGAGCTCAGCTGGGATTAGTAGGACAGGGCAGGGAACCAAGAGAGCAGAGGCATTCTGCACTGCGTATGTATCAAGGAGATCAAACAAGGATGGCTGGCTAGGTTATCCCCTCACCACCTCATTCCAAAAATGAAGCACGGCAGTATATAAAATACAGGCTAATGAAGAGCGACACCTCCAACAGATGAGAGCCACATTAATTAACACAATCCCTAGATCATGTAATACAGTTTCTGTTAGTGCTAGCAAACTTGTAACTTGTCACTGATTTAAGAAAAAAACCTGATGTTTTTTCCTTTTTGTTTCTGGTAGAAGATAATGGTTTAATCTTGGAATTTTGTAAGGAATTCCTCTGTGTGGCCTTCAAGGCGCAAAGAGAAAAAGCTTCAGAAAACAAGCACCATGTTTCTCCATGTATATATCATTTAAAAAGGAAACTCACTTTTCAATCAATAGCTTTTTGTGCTCCCTTTTGAAATATGCCAGCTCGTTCCAGACAGCATCAGAATCTTCTTGGCGAAGCTGGTGGGGATCTGCACGCTGGTGTTTGCTTTTAGTGTTTTCAGTCCTGCTAATAAATGAAAAGATTTTTGTTTTAAATAAACATTTATTTTAACATTTTAAAACTGACAAGAAAATAAAAGGTGATTCTCTTTCATTCTCAGTCACACACACACACACACACACACACACACACTTGAAATTGCTACATCTAGTGGATGTAATGCTGAATTCAATTTTATTAGATAATACTCCTAAAATCTGATGTATCGAAATTAAAGTTCCAATTAAATAGCTTCCAAAAGATAGCCTGCTGGTACGGCAGCACGCTCTGAACTGATGTGTGGCAGAGCGTAGTGTCTCCCTCATTCAGTCATTCAGAAAGTACAAGGTGACAGTATTGTACACAGTCTCCAGGAAAGGTTATGAGCCACCAGCTCTTCTAGCACCTCTTGTCAGTCAATCTGTAAGTGGCACAAGTATCCAGTTTAAGAGCAAACTGATAGCCCATTCTTGTCGATAAAGTGTGTGTCAGAAAGAGAGATGCTGAATTTAGGGGAAACACAGAAAAAGAAAAGAAAAGAAAAGATTTCAAAACTTCTATTTCACTTAAATGCCCTTACTGTGAATTAACGATGATGCCAGGCAGAACAATTAAATAAAACTATCCCTGCCGGAAATTCTTTGCATTCTCACTGTGTGCCAAATTCTTATCAAGGCAAGAATAACCTACAAAAGAGTGGAAGGCCCCACCATTCCTGCAGTCACTGAGGTCAATGGAAGTTGATTGTGCAACTGACAAGAGAATTGGACCCCATCAGCTGCCATCCAAACAGCAGGTTCTTGAGGAATCAAAGGAGCATCAGGCCTCTAACTTTTACAGAGAAACAGAAATTGCATAAGGGCTTATTTTGAGTTGTTCCTATCACACAATTTAAATGTCAGGAGTGGTTTGGGGTTCCTTGTGATACCAAATAATGATTTAATGTGTGACTTTCTTAATTTTTAACCCACTTTAAATTTCTACAGTTATGTCTTGGCCATTGCCATGCCTTTACTTTATAGACACCGTTTATAAACTCCATTCAGGAGGACAAGTCACAGGGCTTCATCCAGAACTCTTCTCTATAAATCAGCTGGTAGGAGTTGCTATACAAGCAATATAATTTGTAGCCTTTTTGCTCGTCCAAGAGTTCTAAGGTTGCACTGAAACCTGGGTATCCTGAATATGTTCCCATTCAGCCAACAGCTGGCTTCATTTATTTATTAAACAGGAAGTCGGTACTGGTGAAAGATGCTACCCTGACCACAACTGAAACTGAAGTATATCCATTGGCCATATATACAACAGGGAATGGATCATCCCTCTGACTGCCCCAGTGTACATCAAAACTGAAATTAAATTTCTTTACCTAAGGACGTGAAAATAGTTCAGTGTGTGCATCCTTTCAGTCCTTGCCCTCTTTGTTGATTCTGTCACCAAGGATGTCTCTTAGACACCTGTATATTAGTTACTGGGCATAGACCATCATGTCATTTTATCAGCTACCATTCAAAAGGTTTCAGTCACTGCAACCTGGACTGAATTTAAAACAGTCACCTAGAGGTTAAAAGTTCTGCATGCTATTACTAAAGAATTGAATCATCTCAATCTTAGTTTAAACAAAGCTATATAATGTCATTTGTGTTTTGATCTTTCAAAGCTGCTTCTTCCCACAGAGAAAAAGTACTAAATAACATCATAAATCTTAGAATTTTTCATCCCGATAAGTTTTTACATTTTAAATACTCTGTCTCCCTAGAAATGCTAGAGTATTGTGCAGGAGTGGGAATCTACTAAAGTGGGGTAGGGATAGCTGAATTGGGGATATACCTGATGCCAGATTCTCATTTACACTAAGACCCCTTCATATCACTCTGGCACTACAAAGCAGCCTTAAAAGTGAGAGTAAATTATATTTACACACATTTTAAGGCCTCTTTACTTGATAAGAGAGGTGTAATGGAGCCTTAGGATATGTCTACACCAGGGGTAGGCAACGTTCGGCACGCGGCTCGCCAGGGTAAGCACCCTGGCGGGCCGGGCCAGTGGGGGCCGCGATCGGCCGAACCTGCCGCATCAGCAGGTAAATAAAACTGGCCCCCGAATGTTGCCGACCCCTGGTCTACACAGCAGTCTAAACCCAGGGTTTGAACTCAGGCTCAAGCCTAACTCTCCTTCTGTCTACACACAAATCATACTAACTTAGGATTCCAGGGCCCCATGGGGTTCAAGTTATATTGCTTGGCAGTGTAGATGCAACCCCACTGGACTCATGCTCTGAAAGTCTGCCAAAAGTATCCCACAATCCCAAGTTTAAACTTCCTTTGTCTTCTGGACAGCCAAGTTTGGTGGATAGTCAAGTTTTCCCAGAAGTCAAGTTATGTCACAGACAAAAGGCTACAGAGGCCACATTTCAGGAGGGCACTAGAAAGTCTGGCATATGGGAGGTTGGACTCAAGCCCACATAATGCAATGCATATGCTGGAGCTCCAGTTTGGGACCCAGATTTCAACAATTCCTAACTTGGGGTTACAAATAAGTGCAGACATTCCAGGCCTAGGTTAACAAACCTTGGTCTGCTAACTCAAGTTCTACTAAACCTGGGCTTACATTGCAGGGCAGACAAAACCCTAGTGTCAATGAAAATCTGACCATGAATCTTTCGTTAGACATTATCAAGATTAATAGGAGCAAACCAAGACCCTGATAATGGAAAACATCCTTTTTCAGGAAAGCATTTAAGCACATGCTGAACTTCAAGCAAGTTAAGTCCCAATGACACCTGCTTAAAAGTTTTTCTGTAACAGGGCCTATATACTTCAGCCCTTAAAATTTCTAAAATTGAAATACTGTAATATATCTATAGTCCCAGATGTCCCTAAATTAACACACAAGATTTAAGGCATAATTTTCAGATTTTAGAATGAGAATTTTTGCCAATTATAGTGGGATTTTCAAACATTTAAAAACTTATACTTGCCAGAGTTTTAATATTCTCATTATTTAGTTGTATTTACAATTATAATATGATCAACAATTTGTTTCGAGAATGACCAGAAATAATATCTTTAAAGTTGATTGGCAAAGGTGAATATTCTGCTTTTTGAGGCATATGCTGTTTTTTCCCCTTTCAATAACTGAAGTCAATCCTAATATCCTTTTTTAATATTTGAATTTTTCAGTGTTTCGTTGAGGGATTATTATTTGTATATTATTTAATAAATATATTTGTAAATATAGTTTGTAACATAAAAAGCAATTGTTCCATTATAGAAACTGAAAAACATACAGTCCACAAATTAATCCTATGGGGAATTAGATAGGCATAATAAGTAACCCTATCAAACCTTTGTCCAGCAGTTAAGCTTAAAATGAGAACTTAAAGTAAGTAAAGATGTCAATTCATGACATTTTACTTTTATGATTTAATCTTAAAATTTAATCATACGATTGTATGTCATGTGTTCTGTTTTAATACAGGATATAGACTTGATCATCACATAACTTCATTTGAATCAAATTCACTTTTAGAACACCTATACGACAGCTTCCTTCATATTTAATATTTAGGTGAAATGTTTTCAATGAGCTATGTAACTTACTTGCTATAGCCCTCTTCCCACTGCTTTAATTGCTCTTTTACTGCTCTGTAGTTGGTCTGTAACATCTGCAACCTTTCCTTGCGTTTTTCATGGGCTTTTCTTAGCTCATCATTTTCTTGGATCTGTGTAACAGCAAACAGAAAAAGTAAGAGTTTGGTAAAATGTAATGGAGAGTTCTATACTGCCAGCATGACTAAGCTAAAATTCCAATTGTTACACATACAATTTTATGAACTTAAGAAATGTAAACAGAAAATTTGAAAATCATAGGAATTAGTTTCAAATAATTGGTTTGCTATGACTACTTACAAGTAAATATGGCATCTCATCATTTTTCATGCTGCTTAAACAGTTTCAAGTATTTACTACCCAAGCTGTTAATGTTTTTCTCATAGAGGCACTGATTTAGTACACATGGAAATATATAGGCTGAAAAGGGATTTTCCCCATTGTATTTTACTCAAAAATACATTTGTTAATATTATGGGCTACTCAGCATTTATATGTTTTATACATATCCTGGCCCCATTAAAGTCAATGGCAAAACTCCGCTGACTTTAAGGAGGCCAGGATTTCACCCATTATCTACATTTATTCTTATATTACCTAGTCTCTGACCGCTTATACAGTATTCAAGCAGGAAAAGTAGGGGGAAAAAATTGACCCATGCTTTAATATGACCGTGATCATGTGGGAAAACACAGTTCATTCTACAGAATGGGGGAAAAAAAGGAGTATGCATTGATTTATATTCCAGGATTACATACAAGCAAGGTTTTTACGCACCTTAATATTGCATCCCCAATAAACATAGGTATAAATATAATACAAGAGCATTTAAGTGACTTCTTACAGAATGGAACCAATTAAATCCTACAATGTAATACAAAATTAAACTAATAGTAATTTGTAGTAAAATTTGGTCTCAATTCTTCTGCTGTACTATGCAGTGAATTCCCAATTAATTCAATGGGAGTTCTGCTTGCAGAGCGACTGCAGCACCTGCCCCTTCATATCAATATCATCAAAATACATTATTAGTAGATGTGTACTGATTAAGAACAGGGAATACCTTCGGTATGAGCCAATAAATAAGAGATATTCTAGCACCTAGAGCTGTGAACAATAAAAATTAAATCTAACAATAAAACATGGCTAGTAGTATAGAGAAGTGCTAGTCTCTCCATATTTATGCTGAAGCTAGCTTCCCAACAGCAACCTGATTTTTCAGTACACATACTCAAAATGGAAACACAATCCAACTGAGACTTCAGAAGCCACACTGCATCTAAAGTTAGAATTTTTCTAGGAATGTCTGATGCAAGACACACCACCCGGCTTAGAGATAGCCAGAATTCACTGATCTCTGTTAAAACATTTTCCAGTTTAAGTGTCAAAAATATGAACAACCGAAACAGATTAACCTGCAAATGTCAAAATCCTCTATAA
The DNA here is from genome assembly GCF_013100865.1 of Trachemys scripta elegans. NCBI lineage: Eukaryota > Metazoa > Chordata > Testudines > Emydidae > Trachemys > Trachemys scripta. The sequence continues at coordinate 101,008,975 of NC_048303.1, forward strand.
GTACTGAAGGAGTAAAAGTGCCTTTCACTGGTTTTGAAGTTTCATGTACCAAAATACTTAAAGTTATCATATTAATACTAAAACGCTAATTAATGTACAGACTGTAGGATTCCCAAAGCCTCATTTTTTGCAGGAAACTATTAACTAAGATCCAGATTCTCTGCTGTGCCCACGTCTACTGGGTACAGGGAGTGGGGGAGTGTAAAGAAGCCAACTGCAGGTGCCCAATTGTCAAGCCCAGAACTATGCCAGCACCAGACCTGAGTGCTGCTCTAATCTAGCATAGCTGGTAATAGGCCCCAACAATATATTGGCCATCTCAGAATGCCAGTAGGCAGTAGCAATCTGGCCAACTCTTTCATGCTCCTGGCATAACCCTGCATACCATTGCATGCAGGTGGTGTAAATAAATATGCCATCTATACACCAGCAGAGAATTCCCGCATGGCTAGGGTAATTCTTAGATGACAAGATCCTCCCTATTTCTAGCCCCTTTATGCAGCTTTGGGGCCTTGAGAATCTAGCCCTAAAAATTTCTAAAAACATATAATAATGGCCTTGAGATGCCTTTGGCAGTGGGCTTCCAAAACAGTATGTATTTGTTATATGCATATAGCAGTCTGGTGCATATTTTGCCATGGCCTAATGCACCCTTTGCAAAGTGCACGTTGTCCAATGACTCACAGCTTCATAAATTATGAATGACTCATTGTACACTTTTGAATTCTGCATGGCCCAGAAGAGGATGGCAATAATGAGAGAATAGCAGGCATGCTACTACTATGGGGTCAAGTGGGAGGGGCAGGAAAGCTACATTAGAGACCTTAGTTTCAGAATAGTAAACAGAAAAGAGGAAGTCAGAGTAAAAAGTCCACCTTTGTGGGGCTTGTAAGGTCCTCGGGAGTCACAGCTTACAACGCCCACTTTAGACAAACTGCAAGGCCTGCAGGAATTGCTGTCATCAAGCAATTTTTCAATCTTTTTTTTGTTTTTAATGTTTAAATTTCCTGGCATAAATCTTCATTTAATCTGGAATGAATAAGGTTGAAAGAATCCTCTACCACAGAATGATAGGAATTAGAGATAAAAATACCTTTCAATCATCTTTTCTATTCCCTACCAACACAGGATTGTTCTCTACAGGATATTTTCTAGTGCTATGTATGCCCTTTGGATTTAAATGGGCCAAGTGATAGATAGTCTCCCAGTGGATACTGTGGAAACCCTATTTCAAAGTATAATAAATCTGTCAACATTTTTCCTGATACTCAGTCTGCATTTTCCCACTTTTAATTTCATCCCATTCCTCCTAGTTATACTCTCTAGTACCAACGTAAGTAATTCCCCTTCTAATTGTTGTACAGTTACAGTCCCCCCCGAAGGCCTGATTCTGCCACTCTAACTCAGGTTGAGTGGTTTAGTTACGTACTCCACAAGCAGTCCCATTTTGCTTAAGGTACTCGTCAGTGAGAATAAGAATGGCAGAATCAGGCATTTAATCTTTCTTCATAAATCAGTTCTTACTGATTTGTGCAGCTCTTCACTGAGACAACTCCAATTTGTCATTATCTTCTGGTAATGAAGTGCCAAGAAGTGACAATATTTCAGATGCAGTCACCCCCACAGGCATATAGAGTGAGATTTTTACTTTTCCAGTTCCTTGTGCATATACAGCCCAAAATTGCTTTTGGCCTTTTTTGCTGCCATATCAGACTTCAAGCTTAATTCCTGTCTCCTATCGCCCCACAGTTTTTTTTCAGCATAATACAAATGATTAATACAAATATTTTGCACTGCTACATCATATTTCATATGAGAATCTCAAAGTACATTTGTGAATTAAGCTTCTGAACAACTCATTAAACATACAGATTAAGTGACTTGCCTGAGGTCAAACAGGTAGTCTGTGACACAGCCAAGAACAGAGCCCAGATCTCCTCCTGATTTCCAAGCAAGTGCCTTAATCATAAGACCATCCCTCCTTTCTTCTCCACAGTATCTTTCATTTTTCCAAGTTACATCTCATTTTATCATCTTCTGCCCACATTTCTAGCCTGTACACCATGTCCCTTTGTATCATTTCTTTGTCTAGAATACCTATGAGTTAATGTAATCTACAAATGTCATTAGCATGTTGCTCCCCCCATCAGGTCATTACTGTAGATGTTACATAAGAGTGAACGTAATAATTTTCCTATGCAAGCAGACTGAAATGAATTTTGAGACTCAGATTATAAAATTTGTTACTAAAATCCTAACATAGAATATCTACTGTTTCCTTCTTCCACTATTTTAGGCAGAAGAAAAGAGTTTGAATTGCTTTTTCCATCTGGAGAACTGGAGATAGAGATATAGATACACATACACCAGCAAACCATTTTAAGTGTTGACAAGGCCTAAGATATGGTTCTGGTGGCAAACTTGCATCCTTATCTCCAAGCGATCAACATTTAGTCTAAAAAAATCAACAGGAGTACTTGTGGCACCTTAGAGACTAACAAATTTATTTGAGCATAAGCTTTTGTGGGCTACAGCCCACTTCTTCGGATGCACAGAATGGAACACATAGTGAGGAGATATATATATACACATACAAAGAACATGAAAAGGTGGGAGATGTCATGTATGTGTATATTTATCTCCTCACTATATGTTCCATTATATGCATCCAATGAAGTGGGCTGTAGCCCACGAAAGCTTATGCTCAAATAAATGTGTTAGTCTTTAAGGTGCCACAAGTACTCCTGTTCTTTTTGCGGATACAGACTAACAAAGCTGCTACTTTGAAACCAGTCTAAAAAATGGTGATACTGTATCTCTAAGAGAGGGGAATGTCACTACCTTCCTCAGATATGTTCAGGAGGAAGAATAAAGACTATGTTTCTATAATGGTAACTTCTTTGTTGGATGGCTGCTAGGATGCTGGAATCTATTCCTGCAAAGGTGTTCAAGTACAACAGTTGTGAGAGCGATACATGTACCCAGATAGAAAGCAATGTGCCATGCCCATAAGCAGACATGGTTTTGTTATACACTTTCACAGCTCAATGCAAGACATGGCAAATAGCACAAGTGGAAATATACAAAAGTCAGGAGACTTCTATTTAAGGTCCCAGAACTCTGAGTACCAATACTGTTGGGCCCGTGCCAGAACAACAAGCATGACTGGGGTTTTGCCTAATCATATTTTTCTGACCACAAGTGTAACTGGTGAAAAAGAAAATAACAAACCTTCTCTCAGTCCAACAACAATGCATTTGTTATTGAGTTTCTCTTTATCCCTGCTCTGGAGATCTACCAACAGCTAACACTATCTCCTGAACAGAGACTACTTGTACTGGTCCTGTAGTATCTGACTTATAATCGTCTTCTACAACATTTTCTTTGCCAGCCACAGGGAGGGGAAAAGAATGTGTTCACTCAGCGAAACACCAATCCCCTAGGGTCCCTGCCTTCTGACAGAGTATATGTGAGTGAATGTCTCCCTGCCTGTTGGTTTACACTCACTGTTCACCCCCTTTTTCAGATCATTATGAAATATATCAGCACTTGAGGCATGCTGCTGTTAGCCTTTTGCCATCATGAAAACTGACCATTTATTCGCCAGTTTCTGATCCATGACAATTCTTTGCTTCTCAATCTATCGGATACTTAGTTTCTTCATCAGTGGCTTGTGGGACTCTCTGAGGCCTTTTAAATGCCCAGATGAATTTCAACTGGTTCTATCTTACCAAATATTTATATCGGCCAGTTCAAATAATTACAATATATTAGCGAGATTTGATTTCTCTTTGAAGAAACGGTGTTGGTTGGTTAGACCCAACTGTGATGGGTTCCCCAAGGGGTGCCACCTGGAACTGGGGTACACTGAGCCCACCTGACCCACCAGCCTGGGCTCCCTTTATACTGTACTGCTATGACAGGCCCTCAAGCCCCCTCCAGCAAACATACAGGTAGGGACACACCCACCTGCAGCTACACACAGATGCCGAGATCAGCTCAGCATGGGAACGCTCAGCTAAGGCACCACCCAGTTCCTAAGGTGCACCCCCAACCCCGGACTGAAAACCCAACATTATATCAACTGTACAGCGTAAACTCATGAAATTCGCCCCCTCCCTCAATGCGGAGAGGAATATACACTGTTTTCTGACCCAAGTTATGATTTCCATGCACTGGTTTTAGACAAAACAAAACAAGTTTATTAACTACAAAAGATAGATTTTAAGTGATTATAAGGGATAGCAAACAGATCAAAACAGATTATCTAGCAAATAAACAAAAACGCAATCAAAGCTTAATATACTAAAGAGATTGGATATGAGTAGCAAGTTCTCACCTTAATTATTGATTTAGGCAGTTTGCAGATATTCTAGAGGGAAAGCTCACTTGCTTGCAGCTTAAAAACCCCAGGTATTCCTTTCACGGGCTAGAAATCCCTCTAGCCTGGGTTCAGCCCTTCTCCCCCAGTCCCGTCTTTGTTCCCAGGTGTTTCCAGCAGTCTCCTTTGGGTGGGGAGTCAGTGAAGAACCATAATGATGTCACTCTCCTGCCTTAAATAGCTTTTGTATATGGCAGGAACCCTTTGTCTCCCCTCTTGGTTCCTACACCTGGTCAGTGGAAAAACACTGGTATTCCAAGATGGAGTCCACTACCAGGAGATTTGGTCACATGCCCCTGAAGGGACACAGCAGCCATGACTTGGAGGCTGTTTGTAGTGTCCTCAGGAAGGCTCCCCAGTTGGAGATTAGCATTTTCTAAGACCTATTGTTCTCCCTAATGGCCCTTCCTAGCCAGCCATCTAGACTGATTGCATTCTGCCTAATGGGCATTCCCCACGTGTAAACACATTTGTAATAGATGCATAGACAATATTCCTAATTTCAGATACCAAAATGATACAGGCATACAAATAGGATAATCATATTGTGGATCATAACCTTTTCAATGATATCTTACATGACCCATCTTGCATAAAATACATCATAGTTATGCCATAATCATAACAATATTACTGTGAAGAATATGGGGCACAATGCCACACCAACTATATCATGATTTTTTATATGTCTCATATTCCTAAAGATCATTTCAACCAATGTACCAGGTACAGATGTAAAGGCCTACAGGTCTGTAATTCCCTTAAATACACTTTTTAAATATAAGTACAATATTTGCTACCCTAAAGTCTCTGGAATAACAGCTGATTTTAATGAGAGTGTACATATTTTTATATCAGCATAACCACTTCATTCCTAAATTCTTTCAGAACTTTTGGTTGTATACTATCTGGATCGGGTGACTTTTACCTTTTTCCTTGATGGGTTTGTCCGAGCACCTCTTCTTATGATACCTAAATCTCTTCACCAGGATCACTTGGTTCGATCAGTCTTCAGCTGTCCTTAAGACTGTGCCGATCACAACACATCCACCATTCTTCTTGCACTCTTGCCTTTCTTCTCCACGTTCATCCGAAACGTTTAACAAAATCATCTTCCCATCTTCTTGATGGCCGACCAGGTGGTCTTTTCTGTTCTCGTGGGTACCACTCAGCAATGATTGCGGTCCACCTATTGTCCGTGGGCCGTGCTGTGTGGCCCGCCCATCGCATCTTGTTATATCTGCTTTTCACGACAATAACTTTCACACCGCTGCATTCTCTGATAATTTCATTTGGGATGCGATCCAGAAAGGAAATTCCCAACATAGCTCGTTCCATTGCCCTTTCAGCTACCAACAGCCGCTGCTCTTCTCTCTTCGTCAGTGCCCACGTTTCACTGCCATACAGCATGGCTGGCAGCACTGTTGAATTGAAGATATTTGTATGTGTGAGCTTGTCAATTTTTCTTTGAGGACGTCCTTGATGGAATTAAACGCCCACCACCCTGCCCGAATCCTTTGTGAGAGTTCTCCGTTTAGGTCTTGGTGCATATTAACTTCTTGGCCCAAATATATGTACTGTTCCACTTCTTTGATTTCTTCTCCTGTTACCATTATTCGGGCTTTTCGTAAGACGTCTGATTGCATGTATTTCATTTTGCAGGGGTTCATCTTCAGGCTGACCTGACTGCTTTTCTTGTCGAGTCTTCGTAGCGCCTTTAATATTGCGTTAAACTCGATGCTATCGAAGGCCTTTTCATAGTCAATGAAAGCAATGCACAGTGGGAGTTTGTATTCCTTTGCTCTTTCTAGGAGCTGGCTAAGGGTAAATATATGGTCGATCGTGCTAAAATTTCTTCGAAACCCTGCCTGCGCTCTCAGCTGTTGTTCATCCATACTCTGCGAGAGTCAGTTTCTTATCACCTTTGTAAAGAGCTTGTAGATGTGAGAGAGCAGGCATATAAGGTGGTAGTTCTTAAAATTTTCTCGATCGCCCTTCTTGTGCAACAGGATGGTGTTCGACTCCTTCCAGCTTGATGGTATTTTTCCTTCTTCAAGATGTCGACTGAATCTTAAAGTGAGGGCTTTCCAAAGTTTTTTGCCTCCTGCAGAAATAATTTCTGACGTTATTCCATCTTTGCCTGGAGCTTTTCCCTTCTTCGTCTGGTATAGTGCGCGCTTCGGAGTTCGCTGACAATTATTGGGGGGGATGCGTTCTTTGACTCTTGGAGTGTTGGGAGAAGGACGTTGATTCTTGATTTGAACAGTTCTGTATAGAAGTCCTTGCAGACCTCCTCCATCCCTGCTCTATTGATTACCGTCTCTCCGTCCTTGTTCTTCAATGCTGTTATGCTCAATCTATACGGTGTCAATTCCCACTTGCATGTCTTGAGGCTCTTGCATAATTCAGCTGTTTTGAGGAGCTTTTCTTTCCGGAAGTTCTCAAAGTCATCCTTCAGTTTTTGCCATACAAGCTTGCACAGAATGGAGTACTCGAGGTTGTTATCCAAGCTCCTTTTCATATTTCTCTGCTTCTCCAACAAGCTTTTCATTTCATTCGAGATTCTTCCCTTCGCATTCTTCAGCTTTTCAATTTCAGCTGCTTTTATGCAACATCTCAGCTTGTCAACAAAGATGCTATAGTCCTTATCACACTTTTCCGTCTGGCTCCAGTCAAACCCAGAAATCACTTTCTTCAGCTTTGCTTCATCGAATGTCTTTGGACGCTGTTTCCTATTTGCCATCTGTAACGCCTTCTTCTCCACCGCTTCATCAAAAATCAAGTTCACTCTAAGCAGGCGATGGTCGCTGCCGGTGTTGAAAGGCTGTACCACAGAGACGTCTTGAACAATGCACCTTTTATTTACTAAAATATAGTTGATTTCATTCTTGCTCTTCGCGTTTGGCGTGATCCACGTCCACCTTCTTGCGGTCTTCTTTTTGTAACAGGTGTTTGCTACATATAGTTCTTTCGTTTCTGCCATCGCTACCAGCCTTTCTCCTCTTTCATTCCTTTCGCCACTGCCGTATCTCCCTATGAACTTTTCACCAGCTTTCCCTTGCCCGACCTTGGCATTAAAATCTCCCATCATGACAGCGTAAGTGGACTTTTGCCCGAGGACTCTTTCAAGCTCTCCGTAGAATTCTTCCACTTCTTCGTCCTCACTTGCACTTGTGGGAGCGTAGGCCTGGATGACCTTGAGGGTAGCTTTTGACTCCATCTGAAGATGCAACACACCAATACGTGATGATATTAGCTGGCATGATATAACTTTCAAAGACCAATCCTTACTGACGATAAATCCGACTCCTCCAACATTTCTAGCACCATCTCCCTTTCTGAGCCTCTCAGCACTTCCAATCTGCTAGTTGACTTCCAACTTCTTCTTTCATCGCGTTTTGCTGACACCAAGAATATCGCATCATATCCTTTTCTTCTCCTCCATCAGATGGTTTAATGTTTCCTCCCTCGCTAGCAACCTACAATTGTAAGTACACACAGAGAGGGTTGTCCTTTTCCATGTTGGCCTAGCACCTGACATTTTTAGCAGCCTCTCGTCGCTCATTTTCCACTCCGCCACCGTAGAACAGTTTGATGATGCGCAGGGAACTAAAACCCATTTACTCGTGTTGTTTTAGCCATTAACTTCAAGCCATCCCACTGGCTAGGCGGGCAGGCATGGGTACCTCCTCAAGCTTAGCTTGCCTTCAATCTCTAAGGAGAAGGAGATGCACTCTTTCTGAGAGAGCAATCCGCCTCCCTGGATTGAATAGTCAGACACCTTTCTAGCATGGTTAGACCTACCAGGACATACGCCCCATTACCATAGCTGTCAGACAGCCAGGGCCACCGCTGCGCCACGATGAGGCGCTGAGGTAGGATTTTGCAGCAATATAGAACCTTACTGTTAATACCAGATAAAAGTAGGTGTTTCCCACAAATTCCTTCATGGTGAAGAGCTATGCAAAGAAATTATTTATTTAGCATCTCACCAATGTCCTTATCTATCTTAATTGTTCCCTTTATGTTCTGCTTCAACTTATTTCTAAGAGCATACAAACACATTTTTCATGCTGCAACCTTCTAAACCTGAGCTATGAAAATTTGTCAAATCAATGTGCATTACTAATGTAATATCTTCAATTTTACGGTATTTGGGGCCTCAGAAATATCAACACAAGATTCAATTTAAGAAGTTAACATTTTAAGCATAAGGATTAATGAAGAACACCAGTTTATGCTAACACAGTTACCGTCTATATAACAATGTGTGCATTCTATACTTTTTAAATGAATGTTTAATTTGATATATCTATATCTATGAAAGCTTGTAGCTAAAGAGGAGTTGTTTTTTAGTGTTCACCTTTAGCTGCAGTGTCTTCTCTAAGTTTTCAATCTTCTTTTCAGCTATTTTAAGCTTCCTTAGCTCCTCTGACTCTCTAAAAGAGCTCTTTGGGGACAGAGACCTTGAACGTTTCACAGGTGGTTCCTGGAGAATAAAACAAGGACATGGTTGAACTAGTTGGAACACTGGATTATGAAAGACATGCAAAATTAAAGAACAAGTAATTTTGAATACTAATAATGAATTATAAAAAAAATCCTGCATGGAATACCAGAGAAATAACAAGCAGAATTACCACAGCGCTACCACTAAAGGTTTCTCTGTGACTTGTTAATGAGAATATTCATTTACATTTACATTGTTTCTTTCAGAATAATGATGTCCCATTAGGGAAGACTAAAGGGTTATAGACTCAAAAATGCAAGAAACCTCATTACAAAGGAGGGGATAGAGGCTGGTCTAATTGCTCTATAAGGGTCCAAGGTTACACTTGATAGGACAACCAGAAACAAGAGGGAAAGGATTTTTTTCCCTTTGAAATAGTTTAACACACTGTGAAGTTGAAGGAACAATATGCTTGAGGAATATAAATACAACAGACAGTAGATCTTATACCATAATGACCATATGGTCATTAACTATAATGTGGCTAACTAGAGACAAGAATATGTGTTTATATTATGTACAGCTTCATATAGCAATCTGGAGAAAGAATATGTGAAAGCAACACTTAAACTGGGCAGCATTCTTGTTCTTACTATGTCATATCTCCTTATATAAAACAAATAAAGTCCTCTTCAGATTAGGCGTACTGATTTTCTGAATAACTTTGATTAAGGACAATGAAACATTGAGCAGCAGCTTAATATCCATGAGGTAATCATTTTTAAACTCCATCATAGTCAGAATACAGGAACACCATTAGTGTTAGAGGTCAGTTTTTTTAACTCTCCATTAAAATTTGGCATGTACTTTTATTAATTATGATTAAATTATTAATTATTAAAATTATTTAAACCACATAATCACATAACAACTTTGGACAAATAGTAGGGGGGTGAGTCATTACAATAACTAAGTGATATATAACAAGAAGAGTTTGGATAACATTCTCAGTTACTATACACCAGATCAGAGTATTCTTTATTAATTCATGTAAATGTCAGTGTTTTATCTGTCATATCAGTAATTTTATCTTACCAAACAATATATAAACAAAAGCAATACTGTCAAAATAGATTAAAAACCACTTTTCTGTGACCATGGAAAAGGGGAAACCACAGATATTGGCAATATATTACCCCATACGTTTATCTTCCCAAATCCTGTTATACAAATTAAGAGACTCTTTTCATTTTCCTTTGGCCACTGTCTTGCAGTAAGTTAAAAAAAAAAAAAAAAAAAAAAAAAAAAACATGTTGTAGTTCGTGATTTTTCCTATAAATATTCATACAATTTTAAAGAAAATAAAAATATCAGATTCTACATACTTATGGTTAATTTTAAGTATGTTAAGGTTCCTTGCATTTGAAAGATGCCTAAATAAAAGAAATCAAAAACAGGAGAGCAGAACATGTGAAAAATTGTAACTTTATTTGCTTCTTATGGCAGAAAGAATTCCACTGTTACTGTATTAATCTATATAAAGCATTTAGACTCAACATATTGAAATTCCTAATCTGAAACTGTCACAACTCAGGGACAAGATGCCATACTCTCCATGTGTTTTCAGAGGTTCTTATGCAAGCTGGAAAACAAATTGGAGCTATAAGAAAGCTCACTGCATTAATGTTTAAAATACTTTTTACAATGTGGTATATATTTAGTATGGTGCCATGTTAGCTAGGAGGAGAACAGATTTCTGTGAAAAAGCAAGATCATTGGTCAATACTTTTTTTTTTTTTTTTTTTTAATTTTGGCCAATATTTTCAGAAGTGACTGATTATTTTGTCTGCCTCACTCAATAAAGTGCTCAGTCTGAGACGCATTAAAGGGTGAAACATTTAAGATTTTGCAAAATCAAGCCCCTTTAAGGTGTCTAAGTTGGACACTCAAAAACTGAGAACACTCACTTTTGAAAATCTTGGCCTTTGTGATTTTTACACTAATCAAAATAAACATTAATCAAAATGCACATATACCAAACGCAAGTATATGTCTATTGTAGTATCTAGTTACTGCATACCTATATTTAGTGGTCTTAATAAGAATTTAAAATGTTATATTATAAGTGTTACAGGACACCTTACTTTTCAAAAGCAATGAGTTAACTTCTTAAACTTCATATGTGTACAGAAGGCTGATTGCCCAGAAGCTTGGATCTAGAAGTCAAAGGGGAAGTTTACTTATGTTATAGATGTGTGGTTCTTATGGGTATTCAATGTGGGGGGCATGAGCTTTGTGTGCCCAGGACAGCAAATTCTTCGATAGCAGTGTCCGTTGGTCCACATATCTCCGTCTCCTCATGTTCCCAACCGAGGGTTTATGAAACAGCATGGACTGACCGCCCCTCCAGTTCCTACTCTAGCATGAATCCAAAGAGGACCCGAGCAGAAGGGAAGGAGAGCGGGTCATGAATACCCATATGGACCATACATCTCCAAGAACTCCAGTTGCTATAACCTTCCACTCTTCTTCGAGTGCAAGTTCCTCTCGGTATTCACTGTGGGTAATACCCAAGAAGTGCTCATTGAGGAGGAGGGTGCAAGGAAATGTGTTGCACCACAGACTGGAGGATTGCTGAACCTAAACAAGCATCTCCAACTAAAGATTGAATAAAAGCATAATGTCTGGTAAAGGTGTGAATGCAACCCCAAGTTGGAGATCTACATATCTCTGAGATGGGAACTCCTTGCAGGGAAGGGACTGAGGCCACATGGGCTTTAGTTGATTGGGCCCTGACAGTCTGGGGAGGAGCGGCTTCATTTAAGATTGTAAAAAAGGAGTCTGCAGATAGAAATCCACTTAGAGCATCTTTTTGAAAAGACAGCTTCTCTCTTTACTTTCAGTGATAGTGGCAAATAATCTCAGAGCCTCTGAAAAGGGTCTTGTTCTGTGCAAGTAGAAGCAATATACCAATCACTTCCTGTTCTACTAGGTTTCAAAAAGGTCCCTGGATGGGGTGCCCCACTGATGGAAGATGTAGTGCCCTTCTGACAGGTGAAACTCCCACTTGTGATCCCTGGGCAAACGTCTTCTGAGGCTGTCCGCCAGGGAATACATTATCCCGGAATTATCCCGGTCTTTTGGTGGAAAGAGAGAGACGGTGCATGGTATCTAGACGGAGGAGGCCTGAAATATTTTCTGTGTATCTCTAAGGAGCAGAAGGTAGTACAAGAGTAGTTGGGGGGGGTGTGAAATGACATCTATTTTTTCCCTAAAAAGATTGTTACCCTCAAAAGGAAGATCCTCTACTGTTGCCTGAACCTCCTTGGGGAACCACGATGCCTGCAACCATGAGGCCTGTCTCACGACTACTGAGGTAGCCATGGAGTGTGACACTGTCCGCACCATTGAGTGACACTTGCAGGGAAAATATTGCTACGGCATATTTAGTGCAAGATGCCTTCATCCAGGTGATTTTGGAAGCTCTGTCAGGGCTAAAAACAGCTTTGCTGGGTTGCCAGAGGGATCGCTGGTTCCAAGTCATTTTCTTCTTATGAGTAAGAGTCATCAGACTCTAGTGGTACAGCCACAAGACCTGACTTCAACTGGTTCCAGGGACAGGAACTGGAGAATAATGTACCAGTGGTGTCAGGCCTTCCACCTCACAGCTGGAGCTTGGGACCAATGAATGTCGAGTTGACAGTATCATGAAATCTCTCAGAAGGATCGGATCTGAGAGGATCCATATAAATTGCCAGATCCTCAAGAAAAATATATCGAAGTCTTGCTGGAGGAGAGCTGGCTGGCGTCTTAGGTATGGCCGGATCTGCCAGCATCATCTTGGTACCAGATTGGTACTGCCAGTGCATAGGGAGAATGGTCTCTTCTGTCTCTTTAGATTGCTGGAACTGATCCTGCCCTCTCAGGGTGCAGTTTTGCAGCACTGGTAGCTATATTATTACCAATACCTGCCTTTTGCTTTGAGTTCTGGGTGCACCCATTTGGGGACACGGAGTCTCAGGTGGTGCCGGATGAAATAGGAAAAGAGACCTCTTTTTAGAGGATTTGTGGGGTGATTTATCCCTCTTCTTGCAAGAATGTTTACCCTTGCCTTCACTGTGTCTCCATTTCAGTCTTTGGGCTTGTACAAGGACTCTGAACTGGCTGATCCTGAAGCCAGAGAGATGCTACCAAGAGGTTCAGGTTGGGTAGAAGGGGATCAGGAAGGCCCAGGGTCTGAATAAGTGTCACTGAGAACTCCATAAGGCGTCTCCAAAGTCTGAACTCTTGAAGGTCCCTGGTACACAGTGAAAAAGCATGACAGATGTCACATCTCAAGGGGATGTGGGGATACAGGCAGCTCTTGTATGGATCACTCATCAGGAACACCAAGAGGCAAGTGAAGCAGAGTTTGAAGCCTGGAACCTTGGGCATAATAGGTGCCCCAAAAAGTTGGGGAGCGGAAGGGGGGGAAGCCCCCTCATCCCCAAAGTAACTAAACTAAACTACTAAAACCTAAAACAATGTACAGGATTAAAGATAAAGCAGGAACACTGGCAGTGTAGAGACACAAAAGGGTTCTGCGTTTGACTATAAGTGGTAAAAAAGAAATGAGACATGGTCCATCTGTGCCACCCCTTATGTCCTCAGTTGGAAGCATGAGGAAATGCAGGTACCAACCAACGGACACTTCTATTGAAGAATTTCCAGTCCAGGGTGCATGGAGCACACATGCTCCCACACTGAATACCATAGGGACCAGCACTCAAAAAAGAATATTGTGTTTCCTGCCCAAAGACAAGGAGAACAAGGGAAGCTGGTGGTGGCCTGACTGATATTAGGCACCGCAGCACTGAGCTGCCAGTTAGGAGGAAGGGTGGAAAGAAGGTGAGACAGGACCAGAGAAGAGAAGATCATACTCCCTTGATGGCTAGATGGCAGGGGAGTCATGAAACTTTTTTGCTGCAACACAGGGTCACAGTATAGAAAAGGTAGAGAACTATCCCCATTGATGACAGAGATACAAATAACGCCTAATGAGAAGTGGTGGGACTAGTAAGAACCGCATTACTGAACATACTTCAGTTTGAATATGTTGTTGTCTGTTAAGTAATCTGATCAGAGATCTGTGGAGAGAACAGACTGGGTCTGGGCTTTTCAGCGGCAGTCAGGTAATTCAAAGGCAGTCTTTGCCAGAAAACTGAAGTTTAATTTTTTAGCCAAGTTAGAGTAGTAAAAGGAGCTGTAATGTGATTGCCTGAGGCTGCTGCAATACTCAAATTGATTTCAAGAGGGAGATGGCTTCTGTAATACCTTGCCTCAAACTGCAAACTTAGTTGCTTCTGCTGCCAGGTTTAGGCACTTAAATTTGCAAATCAATCCTCAAATTACACAGTATTTTAAACACATTTACATCAAAACTATATACACCACTTTGGTGTTTTAAATATTTTTTTAAAAAACACCTCTTTGGAACAAAAAAAAATTAGTCTGTTTTTGGGGGGGGGGAAAGAGGGGGAAGAAAGATCAGCCTGAACGAGAAGAAGGCAATGCTGAAAGCTTTCATGGAAGTAGTCTTAAAGAACATCCACAAAAAATTATGCTAAGTAATGTGAGAAACAGACATAATTTCACTTTCCACTGTTAATGGAAAGATAAATATCTATGGGTTTTATGAAGGAAAGATGAAAGATTTTGTGTAACTTGTAGATAATAGGGAAAGGTTTTTTTATATGGATAGTCTTCTAACTGGATAAGCAACTTTTAGAACTGATTCTCTATACATAAGACTTCTCTGCAAATCACATGAAATACAGGCAGCACAAAGTGCCACTTTTCCCATAAGAATCTTGTACGATGAGTTTGCTCCATAAATCGTAACATGGGAAAAACTAAAACTTTACCAGGTTGTTTAATAATGAATGGAACTATTAAAGGTCTTAAAGTTAAGCATATACTTTGCTGGATCAAGGTGCTTTGGTGAATTGGACCTAAATCTCATTAGATGAAGGTAATTTGGCCTTTTGGCTAATGCCTTGGGCAACTGTAAGCTAATTCTGATACATCCATCAGAATGGGTTGCCACTAAGGTCAGAGCACTAAAGATATAATTTGATGTCACCTATTTGGAATATTGCAAAAACTGAGTCAGGGGCTCGTACAGGCCAAGTTAAGGGTGTTTGTAAGGAGAGCAAGAAAGGTAAATTTGTGGGCATATTGTATTTCATGGTGAATTTTATAACCATTGTGACTGAATTCTCACTTACTTTTCAAGAAGAGGAATGAGGATTTCTTATTGCTTAAGGCAACAAAAGTCAATCATGGTCTGCATGTCCAAGACCATATCATAGGGATGACAAGACAAATGACAATGAATATGCAAATTTAACAAGGCTTTTAACCATTAAGTCCCTTGTATTTCAGAAAACATAGGTTTTGGTTGAAATACTGTTTTCACTGTCCTGTAGCGCAGCAAGATGTAGTATGTGAATTTCTACAGTTGACATAATCAAAACAAGCTCATACATACATACATAGATACACACTGATGCACACTCCAAGACATAGCTCAGGTGGATAGTAAAATGATCACCTGTCCCAGTTTTACCAGGACAGGCCCAGTTTTTCATGCTGTCTACACAATCTTCTTTTGGAACACCTGAACATGTCCAAGTTTTACTTCATTTCATCAATCAAAATGTTTGGCTTTTTATAATGACAAAAAGTTTGTCTGAGATATTCCTATTCCGAATAGAGTTTGCTTTGTGTTTATTTGCTCTATGTTTACTAGGAACAGACACCCCAGTGGAATGAGGGTTCAGTGTGATGAACAGTGTTTAGAGTGAAGAGAAAGGTCACCATCAAAAAGAGCGTAGACACCATTAAAGGTGTTCTTTTCCTCAAAGTAAATACTAACAGCTGTTCAGTGTTTCATTCAGAACACTAAAGTTACTGTAAAAACATCTTCCATTCTGAAAAGCATGCACGTCGTTGAGTCAGAAGCTGGCAGTAGTTTTACCAGCATACTTTATAAAAAGGGGTAGTTTTTCTCTTATATGAATATTTTGCAACCCTTAAAAACCACTACAAAAGTGGCCTGGTTTTGTTTTTATTTTTTAAAATATGGTCACCTTAGCCTAAATATAGATATTTTGCAGTCCTAACAGACTAATTTCTAGTGCAGGAGTGGGCAAACTATGGCCCGTGGGCCGGATCCGGCCCCTCAGGGCTTTGGATCCAGCCCACAGGATTGCTACCTGTGGCGCCGCGGGCTCGGCGCCGCTCTCAGAAGCGGCCCACGGGCGGGGGGACAGAGGGCTCTATGTGTTGTCCTCGCCTCCAGACACCACCCCCCGCAGCTCCCATTGGCCGGGAATGGAGAACCGCAGCCAATAGGCACTTTGGCGGAGGTACCTGGAGGCGCAGCAAGGGCAGTGCACGCAGAGCCCTCTGCCCCCTCCCCCAGGGGCCGTAGTGCTTCTGGAGTGGCATGGGGCCGGGGACAGGGCAGGCATGCAGGGACCCTGGCCCTGGTGCGCACCGCTGCCACCCCGGAGCCGTTTTAGGTAAGCGGCACCAACCCGGAACTCGAACCCCTCCTGTACCCCGCTCCCCAACTCCCTGCCCTGATACCCCTCCTGCACCCCAACTCCCTGCCCTGAGCTCCCTGCTGCACCCTGCATCCCTCCAGCACCCCAATCCCCTGCCCTGAGCTCCCTGCTGCACCCTCAACCCTGTGCACCCCAACCTCTGCCCTGAGCCCCCTCCCACAGTCCACACCCCTCCTCTGTCCCAATCCCTTGCCCTGAGCCCCTTCCTACACCTCACACCCCTCCCACACCCCTCACTCCCTCCCGCACCCCAACCCCCTTGCCCGGCCCTGCATACAATTTCCCCACCCTTGCCCACCCCTGTTCTAGTGGTTGGAAAGGAATCTGGGAATAAAATATATTTGTAAACAGAACTAAATTAAGCACTCATCAAGAATAGCAGGCACTAGTGGAGGAACGAAGTAATGTGTTCTGTACCAGATGGACATTCTCTAGAATATTATTTGGGTATGTATATTTAAAATACTGACATTGAGTTCTTTAAGATTTGGCCCAGATGGCAATGGTACAGGTCTGTCTCATCTTATGTGGGGGTTCCGTTCCACAGTTAGCGCATAAAGCGAAAACCGCGTATAGCCAAAGTCCCATTGACTTTAATGGCAGGCGAAATCGCCCGCACTACAGGTATAGTATTAAAATTGTTATTTTTCTCTTTTTGTTTTTGCTGACCGCGTAAAGTTGAAATCGCGCATGTTAAATGCACGTAAGATGCGACAGACCTGTATTGAAATTTGTATGATTAGTCCTGTCCTTGCTTTAATATAACAAGGTCTCACACATTAAAAACAAAAATTAGAAGCTCTGCATAGCCGTCCAAAAGAGAAGAACAAGAAGAATGCAGAAAAATTGATTTTAATATACCTGAAAGAGACGACATCCCAAAAATTGGGACAATCATATTTTCTTGCTGGACAAACCCATTTAAAATTTTAAGCTTCCTGTGAACAAGTGATCTGAAAATAAGTATTTTGCAAGCATAATGTACACTATGGAATAATGAGGCAGAGCTGGCCACTCAAGGTCCTATAATATAGAATACTAGCTACTTGGTAATCTTCATAAGGGAACATCTTTGAGAAAGCAGAATGCCACCCCACTTTATTACCGACTGAGTTGCAAGCTAGATGGGGGTTTCTGTGAGTTTCCATGTGAAAATGGAAGGCATAAATGCCTTTCACCCCATGTGCTCTATAAAACCTCAAGAACAAAATCTTAGAAAAGTAAGGTGCTGACCTGGCTGATCCACACCAGTTTACGCTAATACCATAAATGAATATTCAACCATTAGAATTATTTTAATATCTATTTTATTAATAAGTAATGACTTTAAATAGAAAAAGGAATATAATTATAAATAAAACAACAAATAATCTAGAAAGATGCAATCTAGTACTTCACAAAAGATATCTGGACTATAAACTGAAGGAGTTCTACTTTTAGTACTTGGTATAAAATAACACCACTTCATATTCAAAAATTCAAAGGCATCATTTTGCATTATTTACAAACTCTTATAAAATAAAAATTCTTATTACTTATATTTCCACAGAAAGGAAAAAAGGGTATCCTAACAAACAGAATGAAATACTTAATATTCATTTTAAGAAATCTGCAAAGAATTTGGCCATTAAATAATTTAATTAAATTAAGAATCCTTTATTCTGTGTTAATAAGGTAAAACTTTCTACTCCCAGAAGTTATTTTAACAAGTCTTTGGCAGAAAATACAAACACCCTTCAAACAAGCTTCCAGAATTATAAGCGGCATGGACAGTTATTAAAACAGTTGTTATCTGGACCCCTGAGCAAAAATGTTTGTCTTTGCCAGCCTCATTTTGACATAACAACACAAGACAATAAAACTAACCTACCTCATGCTTTCTTCCAGACTTTACGTTTTTGCTTTCAAGGATGTCTGTGCTGCAAAAGCTATGCTCTGCTAGGTTAAGATTTGCTGTTTTCAATTTTTCCTGCAAAAACTGTATTTCAAATTTCTGTGATGCTATAAGACACTCTAGCTCATTTAAAGAAGGTTGTTGAAATGCCTAGAAAACAATAGCACAAGTATGTTTAATTAGTAACATTAAAAACCATAGAATTGTAATAAGAAAATATAGACAAAGCTGACTTCAGAAACAAGATCTTCTTTGTCACATGAATCTGTGCAAGATGTAAAAGCTTCCCTCCTTGGGAATCAAAGGTCTAATGATCTATCAAAAACAACTCCCTAAGATCTAGGTAAATGTATTTTCACAATATCACACATTTTTAAAGTCAGACGAAAACATTAAACAATTCTTTTATCATGATTTACAATGTCTGTCTCCATACAAATATTAAAGCAAGTTAGTGAAAAACAACTACTGCAGTCATTTTAACTACTACATGGAAAAAGCCAGGATTTCTTGACAAAAAGCTTTAACTCCAAAATTCATTAGTGCTAAAAATTAAGATCCCGAGCCTCTTGATATCAATAAATTACAAAACTAGAAGATAAACAACAGTGGCAATGTTACTCTCAGTACTACTTTGTAATCGTTTTAGAGTGCCCAAAAGTGTAGCAGATGCCTCGCAAAAATAAGTAAAGACACAGCCCTGACCTGTGGAGCTTGTAATGTAAATTCAGGCGATACAAGTAATGAGAGTCAAATTTAACAAAAGAGATGGAAGAGAAGACATACAAGAGAAGAGGAAGAGGAAGAGAAGGTTAATGACACTGGATCAAACTGTTACTCAGTAAGTCATGTACACATCTTCATAGTGCCACTGGATTCATTATTTCAAAATTTTAAATTTATTAACTCATTTTATAAAGACTCCTTGGCATAATAGAATAGGGACAAATTCTCATCCTGGCCCTGATTCAAAATCCATTGAAATCACTAGAAAGGACTTGTATGGACTTCAACCACCTTTAGATCGGGCCTCTGATGTATAAAAGTATCATCATTTACTTTAAGGGGAATATTCATTTCCATAAGGAAAGGAAGGTGCTAGAATAGCTATTAACACTTATTATTCCAGGTTTCAGAGTAGCAGCCGTGTTAGTCTGTATCCACAAAAAGAAGAACAGGAGTACTTGTGGCACCTTAGAGACTAACAAATTTGTTAGTCTGTAAGGTGCCACAAGTACTCCTGTTCTACTTATTATTCCTTTATCCAAATATACGCATCAAATAATCTGGCCAAAAAAAAATCCAAAAAACCAAAACTGTGCTGCAAGAAACCATTTGGTTAAGTCTGCTGGACAGTTTCCACATTCAAGCATATCGTCAGACAAATAGCAAAGTCTGAGCAAAAGGGCTTTGCTCACAAGTGAATACACTAAAAATACAGCAGGATTAAAGAATAGGAGAGAGGAGATAGCCAGATGATTCCTTGCTATGCAACTTTTTGCCCATAAGCACTATGAACTTAGTTCCTTCAAGTAAACACAAAACCAAAAATATGAAACATTCATTTTGTTAACATGATAAATAAGGTCACTCCTCAGCCAGACACAGAGCAGAAGGGTGGGGAGCTCTTCAGAGTGAGGGAATAAAAATGGTCAACACTCTTACTAACACAGTTCGTTTAACAATCTCTTGCACTCTATCAGCTATTTGAGATTATGTGGTTGCAGATAGGTGAACACTTCCTCTCCCCCATTTCTGATCCCCAGGGACACTAGAAGGCAAGCCTATAACGACTGGAAGATCATAAACAAAAAAATGAAAAAGAAAGGAGAAAGTGACAGGTACTTGGTTTGCCAACCACAGAAAGGAGGATTTCTATGAAGGTAGGATTCTTCACTTTACAATTTGTCAGAGCTTCTATACTACAGACACGTGAAAATAACCCAGAAGATAAGAGTAAAGCCAAGGAATAAAGGGTCTTTGCTGTTTTTTATTTAAGTAATATACTTTAGGACGTTAGATTTTATGGAGCTTTTCAATCACGTTTGCATATATAAAATGATTTAAAAAGTTCAATATAAAATAACATCCTCTTTTTCATTCTAATAAACATGCACACACACCCATGCTCATGCTCACTGAATAAAAGTTGTTTGCTGTTAAATTTTGAACGACATGTAAATGATACATCCATTAGATATAAAACAATTCCTTGCCAGCCTGCAAAAAGGGAGTGGACTCTCTAAACTCAAGGTACGTCTACACTTACCAGCAGTGTGCAGAGTACAGAAACTGCACACCCAGCTAGCACAGTTATAAATAGCAGTGTAGATGGTAGGACACGGCTTAGGCGAGTAAGTGCCCTATATGACTGAACCCCCAGGGCAAAGAACCTATGCAGCTCTCTACATGTCCGAGCAGTGCCTCCCACATCTACACTATAATTTTTAGCAGTGTAGTGCCTTCTGCCTCCCCACTGCTGAAGCATTTCTCTGCTGCAGTGAATGTCATGATGGGGCTTAGGCAGTCAGACCTAGTGGCAGACCCAGAGCAGGAGTCAAAATGAGGAACCCGAGCCAAGAATCAGAATTGTGAGTCGAGCAAAATGTCAGAGCTGGAGTCAGGAGTCAAAGACCTGGGGAAGGGATCAGGAACAAGGCAGGAACACATCAGGAAGCAAAGTTCATGAGTCAAGTGAGAACGCAAGGTCCAAAGAAGCAGCCAGCCAGTAATTCATCCAGTTGCACAGACAAATCCCTGTGCCTCCTTCTAGCTTAAATAGCACACCCAGACCAATCGATGGGGCCAGGTGCTCTGCTGGTCACGACTCTCATGGCCAGTGCCTCTGGTGGGGCTAGGGTTCCATTAGCCACTCAACCCAGTAATTAATAAGAAGCTTCTGGATGGCAGCTGGAAAGTGAAGGGTACTGGGATCAAGATCCATGGATCCTCACAGTGAAAGGTTCCAGCAGTGGGGAAAGGCTCCAGCAGCTTCCCCCTGGCAGAGCCTTTTCTTGCCACAGTGAAAGGCTCCAGCAGAGGAGAGCTGCCAGAGTCTTTTACTGCATGTGTAGCTACACATACTGCAGCAGCAAGAGTGGATACAGCCTGCCTTTCACCGCACCGTGTAGCTACACATGTAGTGCCTGTACTCTACACACGACGGTGTAAGTGTAGACATAGGCTTAGTTGTAACTATTTTAATTAAGGCCTATATTTTATTATGAAATGTAACTTTTTCAAAGTAGAAGAAAAATCCAAGACATTTATAATGAAACTTGAACCAGTAAGATTACAGTAGACAAATAAACTTAAGTCTCCTTTATGGTATAATTATTGGCAGGTTACTGTATTTCCGCTGTCAAATTTCCCCAGTCACCAATGAGATATGCATAAATGTTATGAAATGAAAATAAATGTAAGAACCACAAACTGGGTGAAACGTTGGCTACCCTGAAGTCAATGGCAAAACTCTCATTGACTTCAGTGAGCCCAGGATTTCACTCAAAGAATTTTTCTTCTGTTTATCTTTTTTCTCTAATTTTAAGAGTTGTGCAAAAATGAACATGCAGGGGTACTCATTGCAAATAATTCTACTAAATAAATATTTTCTCTTTCTCTCCTTTGCGTACGCGCGCACACACACACACACACACACACACACACACACACAGTAAATATGCATATTTCTCTGGGTTTTTATTTTATCAGAACCTTTTCAAGGGTCTGTGTTCATATCCTTAAAGTTATGCAGTGGATCACTATTACCTGTGTAGAATTTACTGTATGTTTCATAGGTAGAAGTTTTCAGAACCTACTGTATATTTTATAGGTTGCTCTTTCTGTGGTTTCAGGAACTCTGAGAACTCGCACCTTATTCTGAAGATGTCTATTTTCAAGACTGAGATTCTCTCTAATGAATGTAGTGTTTCTATTATGATGTTGTGTGTTACCTTCCAGTAACCATTTTAACCTTTTCTTCACCACCTGATATGCACTTTTCTGTGTTTACCAGTCTGGTAACAGTTTTTTTACTTGAGTTCAAAAGAACTTCTGAATTTCATGAGTTTTTAGATTTAAATTTAGACATTTTCCAAGCTATAAAAATTTAATCAAAGCTATCTCAAAGTTCAGGGATATTCAGATTTGGGGATGTGGCTCATTTCACATGGCACTAATGTAATTCAGTGTACTAAATTTCCTTAGGTTAGGAGAAAAAATAGTGAAAAACTAATTTTGAAGTGAAAGGGTTTGACTTTTGTGCTAGCCAGGCTTTTCTTCTGAACAGAAAATAACCTACTAAAGAAATACTATTCCAGGATTTGTGGATCTTGAAAGACAGCGTGAAATTCTGTCAGACCCATAGTGAGGAGTGGACACTGCCCTTTTTCAGCAATAGCAATCCTCTTTAGTTGTTCAGCTTTTCATCTGCACTCTTGTTTGGGTGCTACTGCAATACAAATGAAAAATAATAATGGAAATGTTAAAATTAAACTGACAGAAATTGCAGATTATTCACTGCATCCTGACATTAAAAAATGGACATGACCTTAAGAAGGAGTGGTGCTGCAGTTCAGGACTTAGGAAAGTAATCAAAACCCAAATCCTGCACCCACAGACTCCAATCCAGAATGTGTACTAAGGAGATCTGCAAAGACTGGAAATGAAAGAAGCCTTACGACACACCGAGGAGCAGCAGTGGAGCTCCTCTACAACTGCTAATGCAGAATCAGTGCTGTGGTAAACCTCTTTCCCGCTAGCTGGAATTCTAAGTCTCCACAAGGATGAGAGAGAATTGTCAGTAGCTCCATAAAGTTTCAATTCCTTCAAATTTGTCCCCAAACCTATAGGTTGCATTCGAAGTCCCTGTACAGTTATACTCCTACACAGGCTTCACATACATAGATTGAGTACACATTAAAAGCAGGCTCTCAGAACTGCCGAAGGTCAAGCATCTCACCTCGGGCATTTAGCAATCCTGTCACACCTTCCCACAGCCCTGCTGGAATGTAATGTACCCAACAGGGCTGCAGGGATTTTCTTGTACACATCTACCCCGATATAATGCTGTCCTCGGGAGCCAAAAAAATCTTACTGCGTTATAGGTGAAACCGCGTTATATCGAACTTGCTTTGATCCACCAGAGCGTGTCTCCCCCCTCCCCTCCCCGAGCGCTGCTTTACCGCGTTATATCCGAATTGGTGTTATATCGGGTCATGTTATATCGGGGTAGAGGTGTAGTTTTTCCACCAGTCATCAGGGACCACAATGATGGAAGAATAGCAGGCAGCCCAGCTGACTCTCCCACTTCTCCTCTTGCTGGATGGATCCAAGTGAGCATGGAGTAGCTGGGATCAAAAAGGTGACAGCTGTGGCCTTGAGGTGAGATGTCAAAGACTGACAGAGACTGGGGGTAAGACAGGGACAAAAAGAAAGGTCAGAGAGTGAGAGCAGGACATTTGCCCCATGGGACTGGCACACAATATGGGGACAAGGGCTGAAAGATGGCCACAGAGAAGGACAGAGGCTCAAGTGGGATGGGGCAAAGGTGAAGATATTGATCCAGGATTTGCAAACCCCACCTGCAGGTTGACTTGCCCAAAATCCCCATCTCCCCCTTGCCCAGATACTGTCCCACCCACTTCAGTCTGCCCTAAGCTCCCCCTTCTCCTCTTCCCCCTCACCTTCTCAACCCCACCTCACTGTTACCTTGGCTCCCCAAGCTGCCCCTAGCTATTCCAGCCCCTCACCCACTTCTGAGAGATTTAGGAAGATAGGGTGGGACTTGCTCATACTGTGTGGAGCATGGGTGGGAGAAGATCCTGAGGAGGAAATAGTGATTCGCTCTGAGCAGCAATAAATGTTAGGTATGACACTGCATCACAAAGTAAATTTGTAAGTTAATTTTTCTGTCAGTCACCAACGATGAGATCTTTTGTTTAGTAAAGATCAAT
>NC_048303.1:101038263-101062416 GCF_013100865.1 Trachemys scripta elegans
CCTTATTAAAAACAAATTTAAATAACAAAATATTTTAAAATTAGGATACTTCCCTATTAATATAATCTGTGATTAATATGAACTAGAAAACTCTTAAAATGAAACTTAAATTTTGCCCTTTTATGCTGTAATATTAAAATATATTGGGTGAAATCCTGGCTCAACTATGGTCAAAGGGAGTTTTGCCACTGACTTCAGTCAGTCTTCCAAAAATTGTAATTAAATTAACACATCTATAGATCTAATCAACAAAATCATTGAAATCAATGATGTTACACCAGCGTAAAGCTGGAGTAACACAATGGGAATAAGGCTCAGAGGATTTAAGAACAACAATAGTGAATTCATACTGTTTTTAATCTTATTTTATCCCTATATTTCACATATATCACACACAACTTTCCTAGATAGTATCTTTATTTAATTTTAGTTACATATCTGCACTCTTTGTAATAAGTGGTATTTCTGAATGATCTTTACTTTGACCATTGTAGCAGTATTTCGTATTCTGACTGCCTTAAAGAACCACAGAATTGGAATTTAGGAGAACGTTATAAAAGTTGCAACAGAATTATATATTAACTAGAAAAAACACACCAGTGAAATCTCACAGTTATAAATAAAAATATTCAAATGCCTGTTAATTATGGTGTTTCAATGGAAGTATCATCTCTTAATACTATCTTTAATGTCTCAAGTACCATACATGTATAAAAAAATAAGAGAAGTCAGATCATTACTTTGGTTCGGTGAAATTTATGTTTTACAAAGAAAATACATTTCAGAGTTAAAAATTTACATTGTAATAATGAAACAGTGAATAATAACCAAAACCCATAGGTGTATGCTTTTAAGAATATTTGGAATGCTTTTGTCTTGTTTCATTCCGCTTTTTAATAAATAGAAAAGTAGAACCGGTTAAGAGATAGAATCACAAAGTCATAGGATTAGAAGGGACCACAATGGTCATCTACTAAATTCCCTTTAAGCTGCGCGACCGCGCAGCAGGCTACTAACAGCGGCACGGAGCTGCCACAGCCAGGGTGAGGGTCACATGCAGTGGAGAGAAATTAAAACCCCGAGCCAAGCAGTGGCGCCCTCCACCCATTGTGCTGCACCCAACTTGTCTGGTGGGTTTAAATGAGCGAGTGTGAGCTAGTTGGAGGTGCCCAACCTGCTGCCCCGCGACCCCGCTGCGCCCCGCGGGATGGAGTGCATTGCTGCCCCAGGCCCGCCGCTGCCCCCAATTCTGCCAGGCCTGCCCCCGAGCTCGCCCAGCCTTGTGATCCAGCTGGTGGGCTCAAGGAGGTGAAGACTGATTCCCTGTGTGGTCCATGGGGCATGTGTATCCACCAGCAAAGTTATCCACTTGGCCGGCAGCCCATGAAGCTGGAAGTGCCCGTGGTGTTGTAGGGGGTGCCTCGCAGGCAGCCCCTTTCCCGGAACTTTGCTGGGCTGGAGGGGCCGCAGGGAGCAGAGCCATGTGTGACCAGTGGCTGGGACGATGGGGCTATTTCCCCAGCACCGCATGTAGAGGCACCTCTCCCTCGGCCCAGCCCAGCCCCACCGGAACTGCCACAGTTGGGGAGAGGCACCATCCTTCAGCCCCAGCTGCTATAGCAAGACAGGGCTAGGGGGAGTCCTCTCTCTCCACTGCAGCTCCGAGGCAGCCTGCATCCCAAACCCCTCATCCCTGGCCACACCCCAGAGCCCACACCCCCAGCCAGAGCCCTCACCCTCTGCAACCCAACACCCTGCCCCAGCCCTGAGCCGCCTCCCACATTCCGAACCCCTTTGCCCCACCCCCGCCACAAATCACCTCCATAATGGTGCATATAACAAAATTCATTCCGCATTCATCCTTTTTATGGCAGCCTTTCAAATAGTTGAAGACTGTTATCATGTCCCCCTTAATTGCCTCTTTTTCAAACTAAACATACCCAGACCCTTCAGCCTTTGCTCATATGGCTTGCATTCCATCCTTTTGATCATCTTTGTCACTTGTCTCTGGATCTTTTTCAGTTTCTCTACATCGGGGGTTCTCAAACTGGGGGTCATGACCCCTCAGGAGGTCACGAGGTTATTACATGGGGGGTTGCGAACTGTCAGCCTCCACCCCAAACCCGCTTTGCCTCCAGCATTTATAACGGTATTAAATCTATTTAAAAGTATAAGGGGGGGTTGCACTCAGAGGCTTGCTATGTGAAAGGGGTCACCAGTACAAAAGTTTGAGAACCACTGCTCTACATCCTTTCTATATATTGGTGACCAAAACTGGATACAGTACTTCAGTTGAGGCCTAACCAACACCAAGTAGAGTGGTACTATCACCTCCTGTGACTTGCATGGTATGCCTCTGTTAATGCAATCTAAAACTGCATTTGCTTTTTTTGCAACAGCATCGCATTGCTGACTCATGTTGAGGTTGTGATCCAGATTGCATTAATGACTTTTAGTAATATAGCCACAAACAATGAGAACGCCAGGCTCAACAGTTACTTATTTTCACTGACAAAAATTGGGAAATTTCACATTCTTCTTATCTGCAAATTAAATAATTCTCACTTTTCAACCACAAAATATTCATGACACAAACAGAAATTTCACAAAAACCTGCCAGTAGATTGAAGATTTCCTCTGGCTTTATTCCAGAATATAGTGGTAGTCTGCTTGCATATGCCTTCTATTATTATCAGTAGAAGCAGCTATAGGTTCCTCTGTGCTATTGACTGTGTGGAAGCCCAATCTTTATAATCTATTAAATAAAATTTACCTCACCTGTTCCCTATGTTTTGGATGAGAATCTTGATGTACTGGATGTAAGGCCTCTCGGGCCTGCTGTAGTTGCTCTTCCAGCCACTTTATCTTTTGCTCTTTTTCCAGTAGCTGACCCTGAAGAGAAGCATGACTTTGCTGGAGCTGAATCTCACTTGCTTTCCGAGTTTCAAAACATATAGTCAATTCGTTGTAAAGCTATTTTTAAAGAAAACGTAACATGGGATTAATAAATGCCATCATTGAAAACAAGTACTTAAATTCACAAATTTATATGCAGTTTATTGCTGTTTTTAGTTTACGAAGTCATATAGCCACCAGGATCATGATTTTCTTCACTATTCTTATTGCAATATTGGTCACACTTGTTTCTATCCCTACACTCCCATCATACTGGCAGATGTAGTGCCTTAACCTTTTATCTTTTATCTTTGTAACTAAGAAACTCTAATGTGTTTCAAACAACTGCTTCTCCGCCCAAACAGGTCTAACATTAGAACCGCAGCAGTTCCATATACCTTTGTATGATGATTGTGAGCAGAAATTGGTATTCACAAACTTTTTTTAAAAAAGCAGTATTTACCTTAATTCTTGAACAGCTCTATAAATACAAAACCAAGCAAATGCACATGCACGAGCGCGCACACACACACACACACACACACACACAAGGTTCACTGATTAGGAATAGCAGAAAAAAATTCTAAATGAAATATTTCCTCTGGAAGTGAGCTTATTAACAGGGGCAGCAAACATTAAATAGAAAAACTCCTTTTTTAACTGAAGAAGATAAAGTTTAGATTTTGAAGATAATAAAGTCCACACAGCAGACTAGGATATAACTGACTGCATAACTTGGCCTTCCCCTATTTATGTCTTTTGCCTATTTTGCTCTGCTCTAGTTTCTAGGCCAGGCTGCCTGTTTGTCTTCCATGCTGGTCTTCTATGCTTTATGCCCTTTCTGAGCTGACCCATAAACCCATTTCCTTCACTGCATTTAAATCCCTTCAGAAGACCCATTTCTGCCATGACACCTAAAAGAAACCAATCAATGGATTATGACTAGATTTTTGGCAGCTATAAATAATACTTATATTTAATTGGCATATAGATAATATTTATATAATTTAGTGATAAAAACATTACATTATTTAACTTGG
The DNA here is from genome assembly GCF_013100865.1 of Trachemys scripta elegans. Lineage (NCBI taxonomy): Eukaryota > Metazoa > Chordata > Testudines > Emydidae > Trachemys > Trachemys scripta. Next base: position 101,042,199 of record NC_048303.1, read on the forward strand.
TCATGAACTGCATTATCATTTGTATATATCTTCTGCATCTCTTTCTTTTCCCCTTTGTCTGTTTGGTTTTGCCTTTCAGAGCATCAACTCTTTGGGGAAGGAATCAGGTGTTCTATTATGTTTGGAAAACATCTAGCACTGCATGGGCACTATTAGAAACAATAAAATCTATTCCTACTCGTATTATTTTGTCCGAACCATGACCACACAAAATCTAGTCAGGACAAATGTAATTACTTATTGCCTGCCCAAAAAAACTGATCACAGACCAGACCTCTTTACCTAAGCATATTGTAATTCCAGATATTTTTAAGACTCACAAAGCGTCATTAAAAATAATTGAAGTATTACAGTGAAATATTTTTATCTACTGGATAGAGACTGATGTATTTTTTGGAAATACAAATACTAGCTTAACCAAGTTTATGGATTGCAGCAAGTTTCTCAATTATTTTTCTAATCACATGAATATCTGATAGAAAAATAAAGATTTCACCTTTATAAAGACTTGCATTCCTAGGGAATGTCCTTCCAAATGAATAGAACACTGGGATACAAAACTTATCTCCAACCATAACTGGATAAGCTGATTAGCTAGATCATACTGGTATGACAATCTGCTATTTTTATTATTAGAACCACTTACGTGGTCATATTTATAACTTTTAAAGGTAACATCCTATTAAAATGAGAACAACATAGTTTTCTTTTTGCTGACTGGCAGAAGTACTGAGCACCCACCACTCCTACTGAAGTTAATTGTTGGTGGTTGTGCTCAGCAACTGACAGGATGAGGCCCTAAAAGACAAATAACATGTCTGTTTACATTCTGAAAGCTATCTTTGCAACCAATCCTGCTAAAAAAGTATTTAACTGAAAGCTAGAGAAAACAGCACAATCTGTTGAAAATCCATATGAAAAACATACAACCTCAGAATTCATCCATTTTCCATGCAAGTCGTGTTCTATGCAAACATTTTTCTGCACCACCCACTTATTAGTTCATAGCATGGAACTTAGACAGTAATTTATTTACTACTAGGAAATTTCAGAAAGAAAATTATGTCTGCATAAAGTAAAGCTCATTTGTCCAACCTACCGTGCCAATTGGAATGGCTTACAGTAGCTTGTCCATCTTTTCATTGATTGGCACGGACACTAGTGGGTGGATTGAGTGCTTTCTTAATATTTCTAAAGGGATTATTTTGTTTTGTTTTGAATTTTGTGTTTTGCACCTTTTTAGCCACATTGAAGTGGGGGACAACTTAATGTTTGAGATCCTACAGGATCAAAGAAGGTAGTATGGCTGCAGAGGACAAAGGGGAACAGAAAAATGGATAAACAGGCAAAATATAAAATGAAGTTTAAGAGAACTAAGTAGGAAATGTAAGGAAGAAAGAACCAAATAAGAAAATATTTATGTCTATCAGAAATAGCAAGCTCAAGGGAGAATCAATGGGTGAAATCCTGGCTCCTCTGAAGTCCGTGGGAGCCTTCTATTCACATTGATGGAACCAGGAATTCATCCAGTGTGTTTGTTAGATTATCAAGGTGTAAAGGAGGCAACTAAAGAGGATAAGGAAATTGCAGAGACACTAATATTGCTTACATGAGAAAATAATAGCAGGGAAATATTTAATGTAATTTTGAATGCATTTAATGGAATTTAGCAGATGGAATTAAGGAGGAAGGGCAACTGCCATGTGACCAGCTGCATGCCAAAAGCAAGTGCTTCACAGACAACAGCTTGAGAACCTCTTTACTATGCTCCAGGGCTACGCTTTCTTTAAAAGTAGCAAAGAATTGTAGATAAAGAACTCTAGATAAAGATATTTTTAAAAAATGATGAAACAACTTGAAATAAATCAGTCTGTAATAAATCACTAGGACCAAATGGGAATGAGGAACTGAAGAATGAAGTAGCTGAACTATTAACAAAAACAGATGAAACCTGTAGTAAGGGCCATCTCCACTCACCACTCCTCTGTCTCAACTACATTAAAATATTCACAAATTTTCCAATGCAACTTTTCTAATATTTATTTTAACAAATTTTACTACAGAATTGGTTTTTGCTGGTTTCTTGAACAGTTGTTTAAAACGCATTATGTAATTTATTGTGGAAAAACAGCAATTTCCACTGAACTGTACTAAAACTAATACTGTAGGTCTTCCAAAATAACTAGAAGATATAATTGTAAAACATGTATATGAGTATGTGATGAAAACAAACAAACAAGGCATCTGTTAGGATAATTCATACCTAACATTTTAAAATTCTTTAGGTGTTACCAAATTTGTGGACAGAATTTGTTCATGACAAAATTATTTTAAGTCAGTTAAGACAAGGAAGGCCTTTGGGGAACTCCAGAAGGACCTAACAAAACTAGGTAATTAGCAACACAATAGATAAAATTAAACAGACAAGAGCAAGTTAATGCATACTGAAAACAACAATTTATAATTACCCACACATAGATGGATTATAAATTAATAGTAACTTCTCAGGGAAAAGATCTAGGTGTACATCATTGATGATAACTCAAAAATATCTGCTCAATCTACTTCATGTTCAAAAAAAGGGGGGGGGGATGTTGGACTACATTAAGAAGGGGTAAAAAATAATATAGAAAATATTATGGCATCATCATAGAAACTGATGAACCATCATCATGCTCAGTTTTTGTCACCTCAAACAAATGTAAGCAGAAAAAGGAGGAGTTCAGAAAAGGACAACAAAAAATAGTAAGGGTCACTGAAACAAAGGCTTTTCATACATGAAAAGATTTAAAAGTGTAGGACCATTCTGTCTGGAAAGGAAAAGAATAAAAGAACAGGTGGCATGATCGAGATATAAAAAAAATGAATATAGGCAAGGCCAGTTGAACATTCTTATATACCTTTTCTTATAAAATTAGAAAAGGAGGATATCAGATTAATTAAAAAAAACAAGTTTAAAACATTAATACACTTTTATACAACATAAACTTAACATGTAGGACTCACTTCCACAAGATGTTATTGAGACAAATAGTTTAGTAAGAATTACAAAAGTATTTGACTTTGATGTGACTAAGAGTGGGATCAACTATTTCTTTACCCAGGAGAAAATTACAGGAACAGTCGATCCTCGAGCTGTAGGATCTAAGCTAATAACCAGTTGGGTGAGAAATGTATCCTTCCATACCATAGTACTGCATAATTAGATTCACTGTTTTTATATTTTCAAAGAAGACGTTAATAATGTGTCATTGGTTACTTTTCTTCCTCACATACTTTAAAGGGGAATATTTTGGCCCTGTTTATTAATGCCCAATATAAAGAAAGATTAAATCTTCATTCCATTGAAGTCAATGGCAAACTTCCCAGTCACTTCAATGGAGCCAGTATTTCACCCATATTATTTTGTTTCTTATTATTCTACAACACATTTTGGATGATGTTCCTGCCTTGTAGAAAATCAAATAGGAAGGTGGAATGAAGAATCTAGTCAATTCAGTACAGTCATTTGCAATTAAGACAGTTTGTCCTGAGAAACAGGATCCCAGCATGGTAAACAAAACAGGAGTACTCAAATATTTCTCTGTCTACAGTATAGCTCTCCAATGTTCCTTAATCATATCAGAGTTTTGTACAACTTAGCTTGATGAAATGGTAGTTTTGTGCTGGGTTTTTTATAATTTTGTTTATGGAATATGCTTAATGTACCGCACTCATTAGTAATCTATTAATCCTGTTATGCTTGCATTGTGAGTTATTAAAGTTTGTCTACATTAACAACTAAGATTGATATTCCTCAAAGAGCATATTGAATGCTTCTCTGGTTTTGCACTGTTCAGGGCAAGAAATCTAGATCCCTTGAGTAATGGTGAATTATATAAAAAAAATATAGATGAATGTATCTACACCAGGGGTGCTCAAACTGGGGGTCAGAACCCCTCAGGGAGTCGAGAGGTTACTAAATGGGGCATAGTGAGCTGTCAACCTCCACCCCAGACCCTGCTTTGCCTCCAGCATTTATTTTAAAAAATGGTTTTAACGTATAAGGGTGGGTCGCACTCAGAGGCTTGCTATGTGAAAGGGGTCACCAGTACAAAAGTTTGAGAACCACTGAACCCAGCTGAGCAACTTAAGGGGTAAGAAGCCAGCTGTTGAATAGGTGATTCCTTGTCAGAACAAGAAATACCTGACCTGATTCTGTGTAGATCAGTGTTCTAAAATAATGGTTCTCAACCTTTCCAGACTACTGTATTCCTTTCATGAGTCTGATTTGCCTTGCATACCCCAAGTTTCACCTCATTTCAAAACTACTTGCTTACAAAATCTCGCGCTCCCCTAAGCCCATCCTGCAAACCCCACATTGATCTAGATGAGTTGAGTATCCCTGATAGACCTCTGTGTATCCCCAGGGTTGAGAACCACTGTTCTAAAATATTGCATTATGCCACATTGGATCTGGTCTTCCTTTTCATATGCATTATCACTCAATGAGCTCACTGCATTAAAAAAGGTAACTGAAGTCTACAACTTATAGTTCTGAATCTGATCAAATTAAGTAGCTGTCCTCATAGAACTATTTAAATATGCTTGCTCCTGTGATTTTTCTCCCTTTTTGAAGACACATTTCTCTCCTTCAGCACTTAGTGTCTTCAGCATCATAGAATTCCCACTAGGCATAACTTCCTGTGGTATACAATACCATTCCACTGCCATATACACTAGGACCAAGATTTTCAAACATGGGTACAAATTTAGTATGAGTGATCAGATTTTTAACATGCTGAGCACCCAACAGATCCCACTCAGCAATTTTCAAAATCAAGCCACTTACTAAAATAAGACATGTTGAAAATTGTAGCCTAGGGTCTTTTCAAGCATGAAAAATATAAGGAGGTCCTGAAATCTAGGGTCAGAACAATAAGTGCCCCAACCTAACCTGCAGCTCCTGTTTTCAAAAGCTCTCTGAGGGTAAATCTACACGGCAAAAACAGACTCACAACAGCAAATCTCAGAGTCGGGCTTGTCCTACAGAGCTAAAAATAGCAGCATAGATGTTCAGGCTCGGGCTGGAGTGTGGGCTCAGAAACCTGGTGGGGGGGGAGTGGGAGTTGGAGCATAGGCTCCAGTCTGAGCCCAAACATCTACACAGCTATTTTTAGCCCCATAGCATAAGCCCCAGGAGCCTGAGTCAGTTGACCCAGCTCTGAGACTCACTGGTGGTTGTACTTTAGGATAGCTAGCTGGGCCTGGATACAGGACTTTTTTGTATTTAACCTATGATCCTGTACAATGCTGCAATATTCTTGAGAGTTTGTAACTGAATTTTTACTTTTGGTACAGGGGAAGTAAACACCAACAGTTGCTATTAATCTTGCAAACTCAGACGGGAGGGACAACCCAATTAATGTTACTATATTTGGAGAATTGTTAAGGTCGGCTGATTATTACATATGTGAAAGAGGGAATGAAAGAGGGCTATCAATTCCTAAAGGGAGCAAATGTGCATTTGAAATTTGTAAATGGATATTCTGATTAAAATCCATGTACTTCTGCAGAGAGCAAGAAACATTAGTCAAAACAGTTATACAAAAACAAACAATGTCAGGCAAATCAAACTGCAAGATTTTGTAACTACATTTAGTCTAACAATGTTCTCTATAATGTCCAACTAGGTGTGTTTATTTTTATTCTTAAATTATATTTGTTGAATTTCTCTCTATTTCTGTAAAATTTCCAATTAAATACTCTTGTTTAAAACTACATTAACTGGGTTTCATAATGGTTAGCTTGGACAATCATGATGGGAGGCTCAAGCAGAGAAACGGAACTCAGAGCAAATCTATAAGAACCTGGTTACTTGCTTTTAGGCTTGAAGGAGGCTACAAATCTCCAAAAACTCAACAGAATGATGGACAAAGGGTACTTTGGGCATAAAATGAACCAAACCACCTGAATTAAAGATTTATCCCAAAACAGATCAGGCATTATTCCATACTTCCTCACTTATACAGTATATGGAATATAAACTTGTATCAATCCATTACAAGGCAGAATGGCACTATGCTTTCTTTGAAGCCAATACTGCTTCTGACCATGCCAGAGGTATAGCTGTTGAACAACACCCTCTCTTCTTAAGAAGGAATGTGTACCACCATGCACAGTGCTCCCGGTCTCTGCTGCTTTAAGAGACTGGATCCAACTCCAGAATTCAAACCTGGTCCCCATTTGATGGCAAACAGCACTTCCTCTATGCCACTGACATCTATGAGATATACAGTCAGTATGATTAATGAAGAGATTGAAAAGCAAAACCGCACCGAAGGGAACTTCTGCATTATGAAAACAAAAGGCTTAAACTGTAAATTTCAGAAAACCCTCATAAGATGGCTAAGGAGCTCAGAATCTCTTCTTGTCTTATTATCCTTAGTATTGATTGAAGTCTCTCCAGCTTGAAATGATTGGTGAGGACAAATCTATAGACTCCCATTAAATCCAGCATAGGAATGAAGTCCTGTGAGCAACTGGGACTAATAAAGCCGATGGAACACATTTTAGAAAAATATTCCTTACCTTCAGAACTAGAACTATAGCCACAATATGAAATAGATATCAATATCTTTTCATAAATCCTCTAACCTGAAGGAGTTTTTGCAGGACATGTGTGTGGAATCAAGGGAAGAGGTATTGCAAATCCTAACCTGATTTCAGCAAGTCAGTGTATCTTGATAAAACAGACCACTGATCTTTAAAGGTTTTCCCACCCTGCCACAGTTCCACTACAGCAGGTCTAAAAGGGAATTTGTGATGGACTTATGCCTATCCATTATGTCTGGTTTGTCAGACAAGTCATTTCTTTGACTCAACCAACTGTTTCCTAATGCACATTAATACCAGTGCAAAGAGCAGTTCTTCCCAAATGGTAGACTAGTAAAATAAACTTGGAATATATCATCCAACCACAGTGCCTGAGCTCTAGCACATAGTGCCTATCTGACCACTAAGACAGAGGTCATTGATCTTGCTGTAAGGGACAGTATATCATAGGATGTACACACTGATAGGCTCAATGCCATTTGGAAAAGTAGAAAAATATTCCTCTGTGAATTTGTCTATAGAATAGCTGACAAGTCCTTATCTAGCTTTTGCAGCCAGCATATTATTAATCCAGGGAGACAAACAGAATGCATGTGCTTCTAGAATACTGTGCCTTTGAGCTATAAGGAGTAAATCGAGGATTGCAGCTATTTTCAAGTTACTAGGATCACCAAGCCTTCTTGTAACCTCAATAGGAGAGTACATCTTAGGACTTAAAGAGAGTAAGTACACATTGCCTTAGGGTACATCTACACTACAGCGGGGAGTCGATTTAAGATACGCAAATTCAGCTACGTGAATAGCGTAGCTGAATTCGACGTATTACAGCCGACTTACCCCGTTGTGAGGACGGCGGCAAAATCGACTTCTGCCGCTTTTTGTCGGCGGCGCTTACTACCACCTCCGCTGGTGGAGTTAGAGCGCCGATTCGGGGATCGATTGTCGCGTCCCGACGGAACGCGATAAATCGATCCCCGAGAGGTCGATTTCTACCCGCCGATTCAGGCGGGTAGTATAGACCAGGCCTTAGAAACCTTAGGCCACTTTTAGTTACCTTTGGTTGCTTCACATAGCTCATTGAACAACCTATTTCAGGACATTTATTAGACTTTAGAAAGTGCTCCAGTAAAGCATCCCTTACGTCCAACAGTCTGAAATTTCTGTGAAAAGAATTCTTACCATTTTGCTACAATTATAATCTCTCCAGTTTAAATATTTCCCAAATAATAGCAATGGCATCCTAAGTGTTGTCTTAATTTATTCAGCCCAAAGACGATTGCTCTCACTGATTACAAAGAAAGTAGTACAATCTTGGAATTTTTAAATAGCCTACACCAGCTTGGTCTCTCTGGTGTTAAAAGGCAGTAACAGAAATATTGAAGTTAGGTATTTAATAGAACAATTTCTTAAAATAAAAGGTAAATGTGTTCACCCCAGTTTGTCACATACACTAAAAGATCGATCAGATCTCAAAATAGGAAACATCTAATAGTTTAACTGCATGGGTGTTGGGATTTTAGCTTGCAACGAGAAGACAAAAAGAGGAGATTTCCAGGTATATGATGCTTAAATGGCTTTTGTGTTTCTCTGCAGTTTAAATAGTGGCCTACCTGCCAGTTAGTCGTCAGTTGGGATAGTCTGTGCTTAACTGAGTTAAGATGGCAGCCTCACTCCCCAATGTACCAAGAATATTAATTTTAAAAAAACCTCTGGGGTAGCTCAGGTAAGGGATTCCTATGAGTTGAGATATTTGGTGGAGCAGGGGTCATCAATTAATTACTAAACAGAAAAAAACGGTTGCCCGCCTATTGTAACTGTTGTTCTTTGAGATGTGTTGCTCATGTCCACTCCATTCTAGGTGTGTGCGGTCGTCCGAGATTTTTACCTTAGTGGTAACCGTAGGGCTGACCATGGCGCCCCCTTGAGTGCCGTGCTCATGCCACGGCATATCAGGCGCCGCCGGCCCTATGCCCTCTCAGTTCCTTCTTGCCGACAACTCCGACAGAAGGGTAGGAGGGTGACTAATGGAATGGACATGAACAACACATCTCGAAGAACAACAATTAGGAAAGGTAAGAAACCATTTTTTCATCTTAGTGTGCTTGCTCATGTCAATTTTATTCTAGGTGACTCACAAGCAGTATCAATGGAGGTGGGTTCAGAGTTCACAGTCTGGCTTTCAGCTTGCAGCACAGCTCTGCCAAAGCCAGCATCGTCTCAAACCTGCTGAGTCAGCACATAATGTGATGCGAACATCTGGACGGACGACCAGATAGTGGCCCAAAAGATTTCTCGGATTGGCACCTGTGCCAGGAAGGCTGCTGCTGATGTTTGTGCCCTTGTTGTGTGCGCCATCACGATCACCGGCAGAAGCACCTTTGCCAGCTCATAGCAGTAACGGATGCAGGCCGTAATCTAGGATGAGATTCTCTAAGTAGATACCGGACGACCTTTCATCCTGTCCACCACCGCAACGAACAACTGTGTTGACTTATGGAACGGCTTCGTTCCATCTATGTAGAATGCCAACACCCTCCTGACGTCCATGGTTTGAAGCCTGAGTTCCTCATCAGACTCATGGGGCTTCACATAGAAGACCGGTAATTATATGTCCTGTCCAGTATGAAACTGAGAAATGACCTTGGGCAGAAACACTGGATGTGGGCACAGCTGGACCTTGTCCTTGTAGAAGACCGTATAGTGAGGCTCCAACGTGAGCGCCCTGATCTTGGACACCCTATGGGCCGAAGTTATAGTGACCGAGGAGAGAAGCAGGAGGGAGCTGAAAGCCAAGAGTTCGAAGGGGGAACCCATGAGCCTCGACAGCACAAGATTCAGGTTCCAAGGGGGAACCAGGTCCCAGACATGTGGGTAAAGGCACTCCAGACCTTTCAAGAACTGCGCCGTCATGGGATGGAAGAAGACTGACCGGCCTTGAAATGGAGGGTGGAATGCCAAAACAGCCACCAGGTGTACCTTGATCGAAGACAGCAACAGGCCGTGGAGCTTAAGGTGCAGTAAATAGTCCAGGATGTCCTTCTGCACAAATGTGTCGGTTCAAGGCCCAACACGTGAACCACTTCCACTTTGCCACATAGGTAGCCCTGGTGGTCGGTTTTCTGCTGCCCAGCAGGACCTGTTGGATACCAGTGGAACACTCCATTCATCCATACTTAGCCATGCACCAGCCAAGCCGTCAAGTGCAGCCATGCCAGGTTCGGGTGCAGCAGGTCGCTGTGGTTCTGGGACAGCAGATCCAGCAGAAGAGGTAGCTGCAATGGGGTTGCTGCTGAGAGACTCAGCAGCACGGCGAACAACTGTTGACGAGGCCACGCTGGGCTATGAAGATAACAGACGCTCTGTCTTGCTTCACCTTCAGCAGTATCATGTGGATCAACGTTCTGGCAGGAAGGTGTACATCAGCGCTCCCAACCACAGGATCAGGAAGGCGTCCGACAGGGAGCCCTTGTCCCTGCCCCACAGACAATGGAACAGGTGGAACTTTCTATTCTGTTTGGACGTAAACAGGTCCACCTGGAGAGTCCCCCACCTCAGGAAGATTAGGCTGACCACCTCCAGATGAAGTGACCATTTGTGGCAAGATGACAAAGTCTTGCTGAGGTGGCTACCAGATGAATAGCATGCAGCACACAAAAGTCCCAGAGGCTGAGCATCTCCCGATACAGGGCTGAAGACCTGGCGCCATCCTGCCTGTTCACGTAAAACATCGTGGCTGTATTCACTGTCAGGACCTGCACCACCTTGCCTTTCAGGTAGGGCAAGAAAGCCTGGCAGGCCAGGAGAACCACTCTGAGCTCCCTGACATTGATATGAAGGGCTAGATCGTTTTGTAGCCAGTGGCCCTCTGACGAGTCCGAGACCAGGGAGAGCGACGGAGGCAGGGTCACAAAGGGAACTCCCTGCAGCACTGACTCTGGATCCAGCCATCAGTCCAAGGACAAGAGGACGTGGCTCAGTACCATGACCACTCAGTCCAGAGCATGCCTGCTGGGGATATAGACTGAGGCCAGCCACAGCTGCAGACCGCAGATGAAGTGGGGCATGGCTGACCACATACATGCACACCGTCGCAGGTGAGCAGATGGCTCTTTAAGTGGGCGATCAAGTCCGACATAGACTGAAAACGTACTTACAGAAGGAAGGCCCTGACCCGCATGGAGTCGAGAACCACTCCAATAAACTCTATGTATTGAACTGGTGTTAACGTGGACTTCTCTGTGTTTATTAACAGACCCAGATTGTTGCAGATCGAGGCTCTGTTGCACTTGCTCTGGAGACCTGCTCTTGATGAGCCAGTCGTTGAGATACAGGAAGATCTGGACCCCGCGATGTCTCAGGTAAGCTGCTACCAGCACCATGCACTTCATGAACACCCTGGGTGCGGAGGACAGGCCAAAGGGTAGCGCTGTTAACTGGAAGTGGCGCCCGGCCACTATGAAATGCAGGAAACGCCTGTGCCTCGGGAGATGGAAACATGAAAGTAAGCATCCTTTAAGTCGAGAGCGGTGTACCATTCCCCCGGATCCAGAGAAGGAACGATGGAGGCCAAGAAGACCATATGGAACGTCAACTTCTTGAGAGACTTGTTGAGGCCACGCAAGTCCAGGATGGATCTGAGGCCCCCTTTGGCCTTCGGAATGAGGATGTAAAGGGAGTAGAATCCTCTTCCTTCTATGTCCCAAGGAATCTCCTCCACAGCCCCCAAGCCCAGGAGCTTCTCGACCTCCCAAACAAGGAGTTGCTCATGAGAAGGGTCCCTGAAGAGGGACGGGAAAGTGTGGGGGGAGGGGTGGCGGGAAGGAGGGATGGCCAAGAATTGTAAGGTGTAGCCCTGAGCTATTACTTCCAGGACCCAGGGCTCTGACATAACCCACGACCAGGCCAAGAGGTAGGGAGAGAGGCGGTTGAGGAAAAGGCGGGTAGGATCGGTAAGCTGACTGGGGCATCGCTCTCGGGCACACCCTCAAAACAATCGCTTCTAACCCCCTGGGTGTTTGGCGGCTCCAGGCTGGGCTGGCGAGCAGGAGGAAAAAGGGCAACGACAACCAAAACTAGCATCCCTTCTTCTTGTAGATCCCTGACGGGGTTGCCAGGGTCTTGGCGGCAGTGGTGGCCGGAAAGGCTTTCTGGATGATTGAGGTGTGTGCATGCCCAACGAGCGAAGGGCAGCCCTAGTGTCCTTCATCCCGTGCAACTTGGTGTCCATCTGATCCGAGAACAGACCAACTCCGTCAAAGGGGAGGTCCTGGATTGAGGCCAGCATCTCTTGGGAGAGGCCTGCTGTTTGGAGCCAGGAGCTGCGTCACATGACCGCCAATACAACCCTTGCCGCCAAGTCTGCCGTGTCCCATGCCATCTGCAGGAAACATCTAGCCACTGCAGTAGCCTCCGCCACCACCACGATGCCAAACTCTTGGGCCAGACCCTGAGGGAGGGATTCCTGGAACTTCTTAAGACTGTCCCAGAGATTAAAATTGTACTAGCCCAGCAGAGCCTGATGGTTCACCACCCAGAATTTCAGGTTGGCGGTTGAATAAATTTTTCTCACAAATAAATCGAGGTTTTTTGGCCTCTGTTTTTGGGAGGAGAGGTGGTGGCAACCTTTTTGTCCTTCTCATTGGCCGCAGACATGACCAGCGAGCCCCGGGGTGAGAGGGTGGGTATAAAGGTGTTAGAAACCTTTGGCTGGCACAAAGTACTTTTTCTTGACTCATTTTGAGGTAGGAGGGGCTCTGACAAAGGGTTTGGCTAACTTGAGGACCCAGTCATGAACGGGCAAGGTGACCCGAGCGGGCCAGTACACTGAAGAGGGTGTCCTTCTGCTCTGCTATCTCCTGTACCTTGAGTCCCAAGTTCTCGGCCACACATTAGAGAAGGGCTTGATGCTCCCTAAAGTCATCTGATGGACTAGCTCTGGAAGGTCCCACAACCACCTCATCCAGGGATGACAAGAAAGACTAGACTGCTGCTGGGGTCTTGACCACCATTGGAGAAGGCGGCTTAGGGTGGGCACAGGTTCATTTGCCCCGACCTTGGAACAGGTTTCTGATACAAGGCCTGGTGCCGGTGGGACTGCCAACCAATGCTCCGACACAGTCATCAAGGAGTGCTGTGAAGGGGGCATCGTCACAACCGGTACACCCCATGTGCTCCAATACGGCCACTGCATTGGCCACTGGCCATGCCGCCACTGCGGTGCCACAGACAAGGGAGTGGGCTCCAGTGCCCAATCACGCCAATGGGACCTGGGCAATGGCCTGAACTGGCCCGCCATACTGGAGGAACCACTTTCTGGTGACCAAGGAGGAGCCGTTGACGCCAGCATTTGCTTACTGGTCGTGGCTACCTGCAACCATCGACCAGGTGTAATTGACCAGTTACTGTACCGGGGAGATGGGGAATGTTCCCACTGTGAAAACATGCCTGGAGGATGACTGGTGAGAAAACGAGCGGCACCGGTACAGGGGGTGTCAACCCCATGCTGGTGAGTAGCGCCAAGGGGATGTGCGTGACAGCCTCTGCGACTGACAATGCATCTTGGAGCTGCTCGAGGATCCTCGACACAGGGGAGAAGATCCTTGAGAGAGGATCCTGTCCAGAGACCCGCGGTGTTCCCCTGTCCTAAGGGGTCTTAATGGCAGGCTTGCCCTCTTGGGGAGCCTTAGCCGGGTCCTGCAGCACCAGGGTCAACATCTCACCAGGTGGAGACCTGTGTTCTCTCTGTGCCTCATGAACCTGAGAGGGGTGTAGGCAGGGGTGTGGGTCCCAAAGCGCTCCCAGGAGTCAGTGGCAGACCTTTAAGGGGGCTGGGAACCCCAACCAGGAAGGCACAATCGCATGGCTCTGGAGTAGCTTGGCAGGCAGGCCCAGGTCCCTTGGTAGATGACCCCTGGGCCTTCTTGCTCGGTGCTGGGGAGCACTTCTTGGCCTTCTTCTTCGGCACTGGCGATGGTGAACAGTGCCGGGAGGAGCCGGGTGCTGGGGTACGCTACACACGGAGGCAAGGTGCAACCTGCATGGGTGGCTCGGAAGCTGGGCGGGAGTGAACTCCATCAGGTGAGCCCTCAGGCGGATGTCCTGCTCTTTTTGAGTGTGGGGCCGAAAGTTTTTGCAGCTCCAGGATTGCTCCTTAACATGCGACTCCCCCACTTAAGGCAGCTGCTATGGGGGTCACTCACAGGCATAGGCCTGTTGCAATCCAAGCAGGGCTTAAACCAAGGAGAGCGGGGCATGCCCCGCCTGGGGCAAAGTCCCGCTGGGACCCTAACTACTAACACACACTTAACAAGTGCTTAACACTACTATATGCTAACTATGTACGAAGGCTCTAAGGCACAAAAGTTCAAAAGGAGAAACCACTAGCTCTTGCTAAGCAAGAAAGGCGCTCCGACTGACCACCACAGGCGGTAAGCAGGAACTGAGAGGGCGTAGGGCCAGCAGTGCCTGATATACCGCGGTATGAGCGCGGCACTCCAAAGAGCACAACAGCCGGCTCTACGAGTACCGTTAAGGCAAAAATCTCCAACGATCACACATATGGGTACACACACCCCTAGAATGGAATCGACAAGAGCAAGCAGTCAAAGAAGAATAACTGATCCCAAAAGATGCAACACCTTTGTTCTCTGTATTCTCAAGCTGCTTGTCGGCCAGTGCAGCAGTCTGTTCTTTTTCTCATCTCCTGCTGAGAGGCACTGCTTGAGAAGGGTCAGTCAGCCTCTTGAAAATAATATGAGTCTCAGGCTAGGTCCACACTACAAGAGATTTGCCAGTATAGCTATAGATAGGTATACTGGCAAACCATCCAAGTGAAGGAGCAGCTTATACTGGCAAAAAAGTGCTTTTCTCGGCATAGCTTATACAAACTCCCCAAGGTAACTAAGCTACACCAGGAAAAGCAGTTATGCCAGTATAACTTTGTCTACACTAGGGATTTTGCCAGTATAGAAATGTCATAAAAAATAAATAAATAAATAAAAATATCACACTCGTATCTCACATAGACGTTACTATACCGGGAAAAGTTACTAGTATAGACTTAGCCTCTGCTCTGAGACACAGCCGCAGAAGAGGTCCTTGTCATCTGTAACTGTGTCAACATTTTTTCCTTGAAGACTGAGCTGCACCAATTTTTGGAGTGTCTTATCAAAGGAACCACTCAAATGAGATGCTTGATGTCAGTGAGAGACAAGTCAGGAGTGATGGCAGAGGTGCAGAGGAATGGCACAGGAGAGAGAAAAGCAATTTGGAGGGTGAGAGAGGAAAAAGGATGAAGCAAAATCTAGTAACTACATCCTAAAAAGTAAAGCAAAGGGTTTTGATCATTGTAAGTGGGAACTGCTGTCACTCACCCTGTCTTGCCAGATGAAAGCAGAACTTCTCATGTGTTCCACTGGGTGATTTCTAACATAACCCACTCTGCAACTTTTCTAGGCCACTTCAGTACTGACCCAAGAGAAAAGGACCATGATCTCTTGATATAGAGCACCCAAGTTTATCTGTATCCAATTCATATTACTAAGAACTTTTATTCATGATAAGTAGTGCTCAATACACTTTTCCAGTGACAGCAACACTCTGTACCTGTGACTGCCATGATACACTTAGATACGATATAATCCAGCATACACTTAGATATCCATCACCTAGTTTAGTTTGTTTACTTTCTCAGCTTCACAATTTTATAACAAGCTTCACAAAGCTTTAAATTCAAGATGATACCTATCAGAGAAATTTCTCTGAGTGGCTGTCAACATTCATAGTACTTACCAAAGCTATGAAATCATATTATATATTATATACACCTCTACCCCATATAACGCGACCCGATATAACACAAATTCAGATATAACGCGGTAAAGCAGTGCTCCGGGGGGGCGGGGCTGCGCACTCTGGTGGATCAAAGCAATTTCGATATAACGCGGTTTCACCCATAACACGCTAAGATTTTTTGGCTCCTGAGGACAGCGTTATATCGGTGTAGAGTGTATATAGTTTTGCAGAGGATTCTTCTGCAATGGGTTTTCAAATTGTGTCACTTTGGCAAAAAAATTGTTTGAGATTGACAACAGTATCAAATTTACACATGAATTCTCCAACTAATCAACTAATAATAGGTGTTATAAACTTAAATCTCCACTTCTCATGAATGGGAGCGGAAGAGAAACAAAGATAGGCAAAGCAAACTGTAAAAACTGGCTGTTATGCTTTGCAATCCATCAGGACTTTTTCCCATGTATCACTAAATTCTACATGTTTAGTGCTGGAGCATGCAGTCCTTATAGAAGCAATGGGCATTCCCCTTCAGTAAGTATAACTGGGCCCAAAAGAACCTTCTACTCTGCCTTCCACATTTTCATCACAAAGTAGCACCAAAACAAGCGTGCAATACCATATGGTGCTTTAAACAGGGATACTCTATTATCCAAGATGCTGCATACTGATAGTTATGAACAGTACTCACAAGTAGGTTTCAATTTATACTTTTGTGATAGAAAAAAGCAGCATACTTTTTGATATGATATAGTTTCAGCTGTGTGAGCATCTTCCTGATTTCTCAGTACTTTTTGCGTATCCATATTGAGAGCCTGAAGCTGCTGGATCAGCTCTGCCTGCTGTGCTGTATGTTCTGTGTTTTGTTTGTAAAGATTCTGCAGCTCCTGCAACTCCTTCCTGTGCAAAGCAAGCAATAAACAGGAAAGCATGACTAGAAGGACAATACTTAAACATTTGTGTTCAGCTAATTTTATTTTATATAATGAACTTTCTACTTCCATTTATTTTACTTGTCAATTTCCTTCTAAACACTAGAAGTTATATACACAATATTTAATATTTATCACACACTCCTGGAAAATATCTATACAACACTTAACTTTCAAAAGCAGAACATCTATCAATTGGCCTTTAATGGCATGACTGCTATAAAATAACTGGACTTCCAGTTACAGCATTGGCAGCTTTCTGATCAACATGTAGTTAATTCTTTAGTACAAAGAGTCAAAATGTACAACTGATGTCTGCAGTAGACATTTACTTTAATAGGATACCTAGAACCACACAGTTAGTCTTATCTTTGTATTATTGCTGCAGTTCAAAAGTGTTCTTTGTCATCCTAAATCGCTTTCCATAATATAATCTGTAATAGAGTTCAATGGTATGCACACTGCAAAACTTGGCTTCTTCTTTGTATATTATAGCAAGCATAATTCTCTGTTAATTAACAAGCACACTTCAAACTATTGTTAGACTTAAATTCAGTTTCAGTGCCTATTACCCTCATTAACTTTCTTCCATGTTTCTTCATAGGGTTTTCTTTGGACCTTAGGCAAAGCACTTAACCTCTTTGTGTCTCAGCTTAACATCTGTAAAATGGGAATCATGACATTTGTGTAAAGTGCTTTGAGATCTACAGATGAAAAGCAGTGCATAAAAAATTAATTATTAATACCCATATAGGCACTTTTTCAGCACTTTCTCTGCAGAATGGCAGAGACCAAACTAGTGTAATTCAAGAACTTTCTTTCAAGAGAGCATTGTACCAGTGGGGAAAAAAACGATTTGAAGGAAAACAAACAACACTGTTTAAAGGAGTATATGAATGAAAGATGGAATGAAAGATTCTGTCTTGTAAAAACTTACAAACAGCTATTAGAAAGCAATCATGAAAAGGGTGTTAAGTAGACTTAAAATTCTGATTTGTGGAGATAGGTTGGACAGGTTAATACACTTTAACAAATAAAAGCTGGAGGAGATAAAAAGAATGTCACCGGGGGCAGATTCGTTCTGTCCAGGGAACCAACTGGTCGTGCCCTAAGTGTATTAAACCTATGTCACAGGAGTGATGCATTAATTGCAGATGTCTAACTACAAGATACATTTATAGTTTCTCATTTTAATTGTATTTCTTTTCTTCTCACACCATTTCATTTAGCATTTGTCCATGAAGCAGTAGTATCAGGGTATTTACACAAAAATTAAGACAAATGATACCAATACAACAGTCCTAGAACATAACGTTAAGAAAGGAATATGGTCAAAGAAGCTTGTAATGGGGCTCAATTCAGGAAAGCACTTAAGCACAAGTTTAATTTTAAGCATGTATTTAAAAAGAGAAGCCTAATTATTTACTATTATTTATTGTAAGCAGAGATGGGGTCCATCTGTCGAGGAAGGGGAAGAGCATATTTGGATACAGACTGGCTAACCTAGTCAGGAGAGCGTTAAACTAGGTTCGAAGGGGGCAGGTGACCAAAGCCCACAGGTAAGTCAAAAACATGGAGACCTGGGAGAAGAGTCGGAATTTGAGGGGAGGCATGGGCTGCTATAGCAGGGATAAGGGAGAAACAAGACAGAACTGGGGGTGGGGAGGAGATCAAATCAGTATCTTAGATGTCTGTATCCTAATGCGAGAAGTATGGGGAATAAGCAGGAAGAACTTGAAATGCTATTAAATAAACACAACTATGACAGTTGGCATTACGGAGACTTGGTGGGATAATACGCATGACTGGAATATTGGTATAGATGGGTACATGAAGGACAGGCAGGGAAAAAAGGGAGGAGGTGTTGCCTTATATATTAAAAATGTATATACTTGGACTGAGGTTGAGATGGGAATAGGAGACAGACTTGTTGAAAGTCTCTGGGTAAGGATAAAAAGGATAAAAAACAAGGGAGAGGTCATGCTAGGGTTCTACTACAGACCACCTAACCAGGAAGAAGAGGTGGATGAGGCTTTTTATAAACAACTAACAAAATCATCCAAAGCACAGTACTTGGAGGTGATGGGGGACTTCAACTACCCAGACTATGTTGGGAAAATAACACAGCAGGGATTACACTGGTCTACAATTTTTGAGAAGTCATCTGCTTCAGAGATAAAATGTGCTATTTATTATGTATTTGGATGTGCTGAATTCAAATATGACAATTAAAACAACTGATTGGCTACTGTTTCTAAGATATTTAAGTTTTTACATTTTATGTCTATGTATATTGTGTAGATAGTAGAGTTTTAATCAAAAATTGTAAACCTAGGTCTTTTCATGTGTTTATGGTTGCTTTACATGATAATATTTCACCTGTCCTGTTTATGTAACACTTTAAAAATCAGCAAAAGGGTTATATAAATAAAATTTATTATGAAACAAAAGGCAAAAAACTATTATGTACATAGTTTAATCCTATTCAGTGTCTACTCGGCGCTTCTTGGCTTGTCTCTTGTATTCATTAAATGGAGCATCTCTTGTCACTGTCCAGCAATAGTCTGCAAGCATTGATGGGCTCCATTTGCCCTGACAGCGTTTCTCTATTGTTGCAACGTCCTGGTGAAATCGCTCGCCGTGCTCTTCACTCACTGCTCCGCAGTTCGGTGGAAAAAAATCTAGATGAGAGTGCAAAAAATGTATCTTTAGTGACATGTTGCAACCAAGGCTTTTGTATGCCTTGAGGAGGTTTTCCACTAACAACCTGTCGTTGTCTGCCTTGTTTTTTCTAAGAAAATTTATTGCCACTAACTGGAAGGCTTTCCATGCCGTCTTTTCCTTGCCACGCAGTGCATGGTCAAATGCATCATCTCAAAGAAGTTCACGAATCTGAGGACCAGCAAAGACACCTTCCTTTATCTTAGCTTCACTTAACCTTGGAAATTTTCCACGGAGGTACTTGAAAGCTGCTTGTGTTTTGTCAATGGCCTTGACAAAGTTCTTCATCAGACCCAGCTTGATGTGTAAGGGTGGTAAAAAAATCTTCCTTGATTCAACAAGTGGTGGATGCTGAACACTTTTCCTCCCAGGCTCCAATGACTGTCGGAGTGGCCAATCTTTCTTGATGTAGTGGGAATCTCTTGCCCGACTATCCCATTTGCAGAGAAAACAGCAGTACTTTGTGTATCCAGTCTGCAGACCAAGCAAGAGAGCAACAACCTTCAAATCGCCACAAAGCTGCCACTGATGTTGGTCATAGTTTATGCACCTCAAAAGTTGTTTCATGTTGTCATAGGTTTCCTTCATATGGACTGCATGACCAACTGGAATTGATGGCAAAACATTGCCATTATGCAGTAAAACAGCTTTAAGACTCGTCTTCGATGAATCAATGAACAGTCTTCACTCATCTGCATCGTGAACGATGTTGAGGGCTGCCATCACACCATCGATGTTGTTGCAGGCTACAAGATCACCTTCCATGAGAAGAGTGGGACAAGATCCTTTTGA
This sequence comes from Trachemys scripta elegans, assembly GCF_013100865.1. NCBI lineage: Eukaryota > Metazoa > Chordata > Testudines > Emydidae > Trachemys > Trachemys scripta. The sequence goes on from NC_048303.1 coordinate 101,062,031, forward strand.
CGGTCACGGAACATGGAAACCCTAACATCACCTGCCAGAAGATTCAACTGCTGTAGTCTGGAGCCCAACACTCTGCCTTACTCTTGGGTAGTTCCAAATCCCTGACAAGGTCATTCAGTTCACCTTGTGTTATGAGGTGTGGTTCAGAGGAGGAGGATGGGAGAAAATGTGGGTCCTGTGACATAGATGGTTCAGGACCAGAAGTTTCATCCTCTTCCTCATCTGACTCAAGTGAGAATGATTCTGGTGCATCAGGAACCGGCAGTCCTTCGCCGTGGGATACTGGGCGTATAGCTGATGGAATGTTTGGATAATGCACAGTCCACTTTTTCTTCTTTGACACACCTTTCCCAACTGGAGGCACCATGCAGAAGTAACAATTGCTG
>NC_048303.1:101072159-101180865 GCF_013100865.1 Trachemys scripta elegans
ATCCATTTTAGGATTTTCTGGGCTTAAAAGGACACACTTATTCCCTTAGTTGCAAATCTCTTTTTCTTAGACACCAAAACAGAAGCACTGTCTAATCAAAAAGAAGAACAGGAGTACTTGTGGCACCTTAGAGACTAACAAATTTATTAGAGCATAAGCCTTCGTGGACTACAGCCCACTTCTTCGGATGCATCCGAAGAAGTGGGCTGTAGTCCACGAAGGCTTATGCTCTAATAAATTTGTTAGTCTCTAAGGTGCCACAAGTACTCCTGTTCTTCTTTTTGATTAGACAGTGCTTCTGTTTTGGTGTCTAAGAAAAAGAGATTTGCAACTAAGGGAATAAGTGTGTCCTTTTAAGCCCAGAAAATCCTAAAATGGATTTTGGGGAAGAGGGGAGATTTTATTTCCTGCCTATAGAGGAATTTTCCATTTTTAGTGACAGTAAAAAATGAACATTGTTTCAGAAGAATAAGGCACTGAGGCCTTGAGTGACTAGAACATATTTATTTTATTTTTTTAAACCATCAATGGTTCTTTTTTTTCTTCTGACATAGAACACAGGCAAGTTTTTAAAAAGAGATTATTCCATCTCGACTTCCCTATTAATGGTGTTTAGTTATATGCATAGTGATAATGGAGGACTCTGTGTTATTGTATTTAATTGTGTTACCACAAACATTTTCTGACTAAATAGGCACTGAGTACTTTATTCTACACTGTTCTATTCAGGTTGTAAAGATTATCATCTGGTTCTGGACCACAGTAGCAACAGTCATGAAAGCCAGCACAGAGACAAGATGACGCTTCTAGTCTAACAGCTTCCTGGTGTGGAAAGCAAGCAGGCATAGCTTGTGTCAAGCCTGGTCAGATTCTGTCATTAGATCTTCTCCTAGAGTAAACTCCATCCTCTTATTTCTATTGTTGGGTTTTAGCTTAAACTAGAACTCAGCTATTTGTTTTCTTTACTTAGGTTTTATTTTCCTCTGCAGCTCTCGATAAACAGTTACAGTTTTCCCTGCCATTATATCCCCCTATATGTTATGCCAGCTCTGCAAAGATGCTACAGGCAAGAATTGGCTATACCCGATGGAAAGGTTTTTTGGTGGTGGGAGGTTTGATATATTTAAAAGTTCTTTATCAAACCGACTGATAATATGTTTTCTGTACCTGATTATGGCATATATTTTATTTCTTCCTATGCTCTGTAGATCTTTTAATTAAGTTTAAAAATAGATAAAGTTTTTCAATATCATGTTCATTTACTACACTAAAAAAAAGACCTAGTAGAAAAGATAGTATGTAAACAAAATGAGAGAACATGAGCTATTACTTTAAAAACAAAAATAAGGAATAAAAATAAGCAACATTAAAGTAATACTAAAAATTTGGAACTTGTGCATATGCCACAGTAGAAAGGCCAAGCACAAGTGTGTAGCTCTTTTCCATGACAAGGCAAAGAAAAGGAAGAGACTTAATTGTGAATTGATGTATATACATACGCCTCTCATGTCCAACCGGTCCTCCTTTAAGTTCAATAATTTTTACTGAACACTTCATAATGAAGCAGAGCAAAAACCAAAATGCTTAAACTGCCTTAATTTGAGACAGAAGTCTTAACTGTCTAAACTGGGAATTACCCCCCAGAATCATGAGATGCAGCAGTAAAAATCCTTAAAGAATTTCTATATGGAACATGAAATGTGACCCCTGAACAGAACAAATAATGCCCTTCTACAAACAAATCTTGGAAAATTATAACATTTCAGAAAACTACTCATAAAAGGAAAACATATTTTATAATGTACCTAGAAAGATGACTAAGAATAATAATATAAATGATGGGGAGCATATGTATAAGAAAATATTGTGTAAATATTGTGGTCAACTGACTATATTCTGATGGGATATGGTAATGTGAGGATTCAGCACCTAGATCCTATGGCAATTGGGTCTATTTAAATCCCTAGAGATAAAGAGATATGAAAGTGGGGGAATATGACTCATATTGTGAAAGTAGTGGGTGCAATTTTGTTTCATAAATTTGGAATGACAGTATCATAGTTAAGGTTGTTTGGGAGACCTTATTTCTGCCTTTCCATACGAACAAACAAAATACTTGAAAATACATGTAAACACAGCTTAGAATTTCTTTATATACTTTTTTCTTAAAATACTGATGTCTATTTTCAACATTCACTGAAGTGAAATGACCTTTTTCAGAGTGGCAAAGTTACTTTTTTTAAATTCAAAGTTTCATAAGAGTTTACCTGTGATGCTTTGATGCTCCAACTATAGCTGTGGGCCTAGCAAAGCTTGCAAAATGAGTAAATGTCTATGTTTAGCAAGCGCTGACTTGTAGTGGAAATTGTAAAAATGTAAAATGTTGGCTCGGCCAACTCAGTTTGTAACGTGCTATTCCCGCAGACAATGTGTAATAACTTTGTCAGCTTTGATTACCTGCTTTGAAAGTATCCTTTCCGATCCCTGTACCATCACACCATAGATATCTTGGGCCACAGAGAAGCATAGTTTTAGTACAACAATGTATTCAAGTCTGTCAGCCTTTTGATAAAGTTTACAAATTCCATCAGCTTGTCTTTCCATAAATCAGGCTATTAAAATCTTTCTTGTTTACATACCATTCTTGTATTTTTGTTAACAACTGAGATCCTGAATTTATGACTTTTAAACATGAAAATAACTAGGGACATCTTTTTCAATAGAGATCCTAGATTGGGGTGGGCAAATATTTTGGCCTGAGGACCACATCTTGGTATGGAAATAGTATGGCAGGCCATGAATGCTCACAAAATTGGGGGTTAGGGTACAGGAGAGGGTGAGGGCTCCAGCTTGGGGTGTGGGCTCTATGTTGCGGCCAGAAATGATGAGTTCAGGGTGCGGGGGGGGGGGGGGGGCAGGGCTCGGGGGGGGGGCAGGGTTTTGGGATGAGGGAAGAGGTGAGAGCTCTGACTGGAAGTGAGAGTCCTGGGCTGGGGCCAGGGGTGAGGGGTTTGGGATGCAGAATGGTGCTCTGGGCTGGGACTGAAGGGTTTGGAGGGCAGGAGGGGGATCAGCGCTGGGGCAGGGGGTTGGGGCTGTGAGGGCTGTGGCTGGGGGTGCAGGCTCTGGGGTCAGGCTGGGGATGAGGGGTTTAAAGTCCACGAGGGTGCTCCAGGCTGGGATGGAGAGGTTCGGAGGGCAGGAGGGGGATCAGGACTTGGACAGGGGGTTGGGGTGCAGGGAGGGAGAATCATGGCTGAAGGGTCCGGGCAGCACTTATCTCCAGCAGCTCCCGGAAGCAGCGGCATGTTCCCCTCTGGCTGACGCGCGGAGGCGCAGCCAGGCGGCTCTGCGCACTGCCCCAGCTCCCAACCAATGGGAGCTGCAGAGCCGGCTCTTGGGGCGGGTGCAATGTGCGGAGCCCCCAGGCTGCCCCTTCTTCTGGGAGCTGTGTGGAGCCACTGCATGAGCGGAGCAGGGCAAGGCAAGCCCATTCCCTGACCCCGCTCCCCGACGGGAGCTCAAGGGCCAGATTAAATAGTCTGATGGGCCGGATGCGGCCCACGGGCCATAGTGTGCCCATCCCTGTCCTAGAACAATCCCAGGAAGACAAATTAAGTTACATAAAAGTTACAAAGATCACGTTTCTCATTTTTCTTTAAAGACAAAAGACTTATTCCCTATGGTGAAATTATTAGTGGTTGAAAATTATGAAGAATCAGCATTCTAACTGCAATGACTGCTATCTATATATTGTATTGATCTGTTTTATTTGCACCATTCCAAATAGTGCTCCTGGAATGTAAGCCCTTTTAGGCAAGGGATACTATTTGTCTAATACAGCCCTTCTACCAGACAGCACTGTCCTCCTATGGAGCTATGTAAATAAGAGAAGAATGGACTACTTCTCATCAATTCACTTAAACCTGTTGGATGTCTTCTGCCATTGCTGTCATTTTGATTATTTTAATAACCTAGTCATTTCATATAATTCAGCCTATCTTTCATTTCTTCTACACATCTCAAATATGCAGCACTAATCCTCCAGATTCAGCCTAATAAAAAGATGTGTGAGACCTCAGATAAAGCTTAAATCACAGCATTTTAAACCTTTAGCATAGGCTTGTATAGACTCCTGTTGACCTGTCAGACTTGATTCTAATTAAAAAGTTAAAGTTAGGGTTGAAACTTTTGTAGGTTTAGGGCATTTAGCCTCTCAAATTAATTGCTTATGTTACTAATCATATTGGTATTTTGCAACTTTCAGTGGAGATTGACAACTCTCTGACCCAATGCTAATTACAGAAGTGTAATTTTTAATAATGTCCACCCCTTCTTTAAAAAACTGATCACCACAAAAGGCACAAAAATAGTTTGCATAAATAGTAGATTCCAAGACTAACCATCCAAAAATTTCCAGATAACTTGTGTACCTTACAAAGTAGGCTGGTATTACAATACATTGTTTTGCAAAAGTAGCTGTGATAAGATATTTCTTCCTAATCATAAAATATTTTAATTTAAAAATTGCAAGCTATTAGCTTATTTAGCAAATGGAGATGTGAAATACTTGCCTAACTCTGGCCACATCACAATCCTTTTGTGTTAATTCAGTCTGTTTAACAACCACTTGTGATGACAAGTCACTGCATTTAGTGTTCAAGTCTTCCATTTGTTTTCTTGCCTCTGTTAAATCAGTTTCCAAATTCTGTAAAGAATTAATTTTTTCAATATATTAAAAAGAACGGCAGCCAGTAAGAGTTAAAAACTACAGAGAACATATAATTATTCTCTACATATATACACTCTCTCTCTCTGACAAAATGTTACAATGGAGTAATGGATAAGAGAACTTATGAACAGGGTAAAACCATTACTGCAAGATCCTAATTATTCCAAAACCAAGCAAAACCCACGAAATTTAAATGAAATCCAAACATGGTAAAGTATGGAAATGTGTGTCTAAAGCACCCAAACCACCATAGCTGTGTCCTGTAGTGACATTAATTATAATGTTATGGTTTTTGCATAAAGTATTTTAGTGTTTGCAGTCCTGGATTAAAGGAAACTGATTTTTAAAGGCATTTAATTTTTTTTTCATACTTTTTTCCTTGCTGTGTTCTACAGAGTTGAGAAAAACTCATGGAGAATTGGCTTCTGTCAAAATACCTACCATTTCCCATTATCTCAATGGAGATATGAAGCTACAGAACGTTCTCAACAAAGATGTCCAGTACCTCATTGTTCACAATGGGACTGAAGCTACCAGCAGGAAAAGTGGTAGCCCTACACTCTCAAGAGGTAAATCAGAGACGATGCACAGCCATGCATAGGGTCAGATTCTAATTTATTCCATGTTTGGACTTGGGACCGAGATGGAGGTGAGAAGGGGAACAAAGGTGACTTTAAGTCACTTTTGCATTCCTCATATTCTGGGACTGTGCAGGAACCTGCCCCGTTCCCAACGTAAGTTATACAGTCCTCAGGAGTACGTTAACTTTTGCTTGGCTTCCAATGGCCCACAATGGGCTCTGGGAAACAGAAAACACCCATATTGCAGGGCCATGCTCCTGATCCACCTGGAGGCTGAGAGCAGAGTCTATATAGCGTCTTTACACCAGTTCTATTCTAGCCAGGGACGTCCCCTGCACAGGAGAATTCTCATCAGGATGCTGTTTCTGCCCACTTCAACACCTCTTTATGCTACCAGAGCAGTGTAAAAGGCCTTAGCACAAGTGAGAATTAGGTCTATGCTGTACACAAACAAGATTTATAAAGGCATATGTGATAAACTGGAAAGGTATATGATAAATGTGGTTGATAAAAAACAGGGTGGATAAACATTGATTATTTAAAAAAATTAAATCAGATTTTTTATTTATATCACTTTTTCTGTTTAAATTAAATGCAGATTTGTTTTTTTAAAGAATATACCTATTTAAAATCAAATTTGAAATTGACAACCTATCTTAAGGTCTAAACTTATAATATATTAAAATCATTTAAATTAAATAAAAAATATTAATAGTAAACATATGTGCTACCAAATTTAAAGAAAGTCAAACCACTGAACTAGTGGAAGTCATTGGCTAATCGCTTAGAACCAGATTTCGTTGAATGCCAAACCAGCTTTTGACAGCAGTAGCCTCTTCTGCAGGTGCAGAGAATATTTTGTTCACTTCAGTTTATTCAACTACTTCAGTTCATTCAAATGTCATTAGTTCATTCAAATTTAAGAAACCAGTTGGGAGTTGGGGCGGGGGGAGGGAGAGCCAGGAAAATTTGTTTTCCTCTCCCAATGCAGGAATAAAAGCTAGGTGCAAGAGGACGAGATCTGCTAGAAAGATATCTAAAATCTAGAAAGACCAAAAATAATCAATTCAAATCACTAACTACAGATAATACTTTTAAATGCAAAACATGCTTTGATACACTTTTTATTCCTTATATTTCCAGCACATTTAAGACAGTTTTATTTAATTTAAAAAATTAAATGCTGTTTTTGCACATTTTTAATTGAATTTGAATTTCCATCCAAATACAGCTTGATACAAATAGTCAATAAAAAATTAATCATCTAGTAAATAAGAAATGAATCATTCACCATTTTCTAAAACAATGTAGAATTGTTAAAAAAATTAAGAATCCGAATAAATGCAAGTTAATCTATATAAATAGCTTAAATAAATGTTTATAGTTAGTATATCCTCCTGGTTAGCAAAAAGGAAGCACCATTTAGTGTAAAGGCTATATTTAGTTGTAAATCAACGTATTAATGGTTACCAAACAAATAGAAAATAACTGAAGTACAAATACAAAACAAGATGAAAACTTTGATTTTAAATCATCAATTTTAATCTTGCTGATTTAAATCATGATTAAAATCAGTGATTAAAATTGCTTTGATTTAAATCAATCCACCTTGTATATATCACTCACTTTTGACCACATCACTTGCCTTCTGCCCACTAATCTATTTCACTGGGACTTATTGAAATATTCCAAATGTCTACACAGCTTCAAACAGCTAACATAAAATAATAATAATAATAATAATTAAAAAAAACAACCTATCCCAGTATTGTTTCTTGCTTCTCCTAGTAAATGTGAAATTTTACTTTCAGAATTGACCACACCATGCCTTTAAGTAGGTGGGGGGACTTATCCAGCTTGCCGAGGGAGAGGGTACAGTACTTTTCGGGTTGGGGGGGAAAGAGGCTCAGAAGCTGCTGCAAAAGGGGGACTGGGTCAGCATGACGACATTGACTCATCCTCTGGGACTGGAAGGGCTGAGGAGTTGAAAAGAGGCAAGCCTGGGAGGGAGAAGCCCCTTTTCACCAGTGCAGGTGAAGCAGCACTCACCCTCCTTCCCCTTGAGGTGGCAGTTTGGTCAGGACCTGCTGTGCGCATTACGCTAGCTGCTCCTTTTTAGGCGGTCTGGGAAAGAATTTTTCCCTCACCACCAGATTGGCGTGGGTGAAGTGAGTTTTTTTACATACATACAAATGTCACTGCTTGAAGCCTGATATCTCAAGCCCTCCAGGGCTAGAAACTGGTGCTTTATCCCGTTGAAAGGGAAGAGACCCACCTACCTAAATAGGAGAAATAGTAGTCACTTCTATCCTTCAAAAGAGATTTTAAAAGTAAGGTTTTAGGATGTTTTACATTTATTAGTTTTAATCTTACTCTCCCTCTGGGTGCTGTTCAAGTGGATTCATGAGGAGCGAGCTGGACTGTTTCTGGATCCCTTGTTAACAAAATTATTAACAACGATCTTTTTTACCAGTGCTAATGCACAAGCCAAAGAGATCACAGCTTGACTCCCAGATACCAGATTCAGTAGCATAGCCAATGTTTAGAAAAAATAACATTTCACTTCTAAACACAGTCTTATATGGAAATCATTCAGAGACAATGAATATGGACCCCTATGTTGCCATTTTTACAATCACTTAAGATCAACACACTGCCAACAAAAAATCCTGTTACTTATTTTCCCATTTTAAAAACACTGTTATTAAAAGCATTTAAGAGACATGTTACACTGGGAGAACTGATCATTTTCAGACCAATACAGTACAAGTTGATAATCTCATATGTGTCCTCATATTATTTCCCATCCTATTTATTAGTACCCTGTTAAAAACAATCCTGGCATCCAATACATATTCTTGAAAATGTCTGGTAATGGAAATGGGAGAAAGAACAGAACAGAGGGAGAAATTAATTCAAACTGGAACCCATTAAAATGTCAAGCAAATATTTATAGCTAATTTATGCATAAGTAATACAATCATGAATAAGGTAACTGTTTCAGTAAAACAAAGTTTCTTAAATCCATGTGTACATAATAAAGTTTAAATATAGCTGTTTTTTCTGAAGTAAAGCACGCTATCACTACTTGGTGCATATACAACATTTTTCCTCTTAAAAGCCCTTTAGAAACTTAAACTAATAATCCTCACAATAGTCTTGTGAGATAAGAATTACTATACCCACCTTACAGATGAGGAAAATTGAAGCAGAGTGGTAAAGTGACTATACCAACATTACAGAGGGAGTCAGTGCTCGAGCTGGGGTTGATTGCCCCTACTCCTGTGCTCACACCATTATAACAAACCTCCTTTTCTTTATAGTATACGTTACCTGCCATAAAATCAACCCAAAGGATGTTGAATTTACTCTTTTCATTGGTGTAATGTGAAATTATGGGGAGTTAAATTATTTGCAACAATTTATCAGAGATGCTGCAACAACATAGCTGACAACCTGAAAATTAATTAAATCATTCTAATGCATACAGTTATCAGCGAAGTTTCCCCTTTGAGGATCTCCAAGTCCTTCATAGAGTCCTGGGAATGGATACAAACCTTCCAGACAACCATGGGCCTTGGATTATAGTCACTAATCTTCTGTTTTATGAGGGATAAAATGCTCTTAAAGCTTTTCAGTACCATGCCTAAAACAGCCATGGGTGTAAGTAAAGAGCACAGGGTTCAGTGGATTGCCTCTGCTGTACTTCATGTCCCTCTCACCCTGGGATCAAAGGACCCTACATTGTTGTACGCTGCATTACCACTAAATTGCCATGAAAAAGATTAAACACCATTTCTGTGCAAGCCAAAGTTGTGCTGTTTATGACATACAATATACCAGCAGATGATGCATTTTATAAAAAAAAATACATGTATTCAATGCACCTTAGACTAAATAATACAAAAATACATAAACTTTATATAAATACACATACAAAGATTAACAAATGATTTGATACTAGCATTTGTGACTTATTACTTAGAAATATTTTAAGAAGACATGCCAGTTTTCGTGAGAAAGACTGATAGGGAATTAAAAATTGGAAGTAATACACATTTCAGCACAGTGTGACATTCTGTAGGAAGCATCCAAATGAAATGAAAAAACATCAACACATTTATCAAACAGTGAATATAACTTTTTAAATATGATATGCAGTGAAAAAACCTTTCACGAAGAGTGGAGCCCTCTGGAGGCTAAGATGCAATTTATTCAAAACTATAGTTGAAAAGTTCTTAAAACCATCTTACAAAATAACAAATATCAAGTCCACTACAATCAAATGATATTAAATTAAATTGTAATTGAGAAAAAAATCTTGAATGAGAAGATTTTAAAAGCTGTTTTTAAAGAATTATCTTTTATCTCAGACTCCAATATCTTATCTTTTAATGATTACATTTTAGGATGATTATTTGAAGTCAGTTTCCTGCTTGGTAACATCAATTTTTAAAAAGCTGTGGGTCTTAAGTGAAGGAATGTAAATGAATGTCAGTCCCCACTGGTAGATTTGAATATATAACTTGTTATTTAAAGAAAATAACATGTAGTGCAAGTGCCTGGGAGAAGTTAGTTCTGAAATAATATCCAGTAGTCCATTCCATCTCATACCTTTATTTTGGCATCAATACCAGATTTTTCTATTCTCCATTGTGCCTCCTGCTTCCTCAGTTTCTCCAGGTCATTTAGCAGGTCAGCGCAGCGTGTATTTAATCCCTCATTTTCCTCCTCCAGATTTTTTATAACCAGTCTGTTTTGCTCTTCTTTCTTCTGTGCACACTCCTTAGTGTCCTGTAGAACAGTACCACAAGGGCCGATAAACAAAAAAAAGTGAGAACTAATCAGCAAATATAAACTGTGCAGTTTTACCCTCACAGCAGCTTCTTCTATATTTGATGGCCAAGGTCACCTGTGTACTTTTATTGGCCTCCTTCATGCAGGTGGAAGGGTCATATTTTTTAGCTGGATGACAGCTTTGATGAGTACACATTTGCAAAGAGCCCATTAATTGATCAAGCTGCCTTTGATGCTGTCCCCAGCTATTTTTGAGACCCACACAGACATATCCTCCCAGACCTCGGCTTTATCAATTAATAATGCCAGTCCCATCAGAATCTAATTACAAGAAGCCACATCTTCACACTCCTACTTTCTTTGCTCCATTTCCATCATTAACTATTTATCTGAAAGTTATAAAGCTTGGATTCTTAGCTTTAAAGCATCTTTCTCAGAGTTGGTCTGTGAGAAAACTGTAAGGTATAGCAAGGCCTAAGGCAATTTTTCCTCCAAGCTTGTCACTTTCTGTGCCACAAAGACTGACATTACTTAAAGAAGTACTTCAAAGCTATGGTCCTATACAACTATGTACAAGTCAATATACCTTAAGTTCTTGACTTTTATCTTTAAATTTCTGCTGCAAATTACTGAATTCATTCTTCAAGAGAGCATTTTCCTCATCTACAGCAATTTTTCTCTGTACCAGGTTGTTAATCTCCTGTTGTTGTCCTGATGCCCTCTGTTTAACAAAAATGAAAATTCATTAAAAAGACAGTCAAAGTCTGTAATAGACTATGCATTTGCTTTCATTATTAAAGACTTAATTTTTTTCAAGTATCTTTCAATCGTATGTGGTTTTACCTCATTCTTGTTACTGTATCAGTATTTAAATCATACCACGAATTGTAGCACTGTATAACATATTAAAGTAAGGGAAAGGGAGGGCAGGGAATTGGGAACTGAATATCTTGTTGCTACTGGACACAAGAGCCCACGAAACACAGAATCAAACAGAAATGATTTGGTCTAGTCTCAGAAGATGAAATGGTTTGCAGAATTGATATTTTTGGTTAGGAATTAAGAATAAAATGGACTACTTTTGCACTTGCATTTTTAGTATATCTGAAATCTAACCAAGAAGTGAAATTGTCTCTTCTCCACAATTCATGAAAATGAGAAAACTATTAATTGAGAGAACTAGAAAATACTATGGTACAAATCAGTCATATTGTGAAAGTAGTAAGTCCAATGGAATTTGCAGCTCAAAGCAATTAAGACACTGTTGTGCAAAGACAATACTTTGTATACTGTATATAATAAAACCTTAAAGCTATTAAAAGAAACCCACGGTTCCCTGAAAAATTTTGCACTTTTTAGTCTCTTAAAATATTTATTTTACAGCCTACTAGATCATAACTGAAGGCTAATCCTTCCCATTTTCATTCAGAAACCTAATTTATGATAGAAACCATCTCTAAAAAGTTAACATTGTATATATAAAAAAATATAAAACCTAATGTTAAAAGAAATATTTTCACTGGTTTTGTCTGTTTTTTAATTAAGGTGAAATTTTGTTTGGATTTAAACCTTTTCCTGCAGACCTGACAATACTGTAGTAGTGCTTAAGAGCCAGACAATGAAACTGACTGGAAACTAAAGTAAAACTGGCTTGTTTATTTTCATTGTTGAAACTGTAATAAATGTATAAGGTAAGCAATGAGTACCAACAGGTGAAAAATAAATTAGATTGTTTTTAATTATCTAAGGCTATTACTGGTAGCATGGGTAAGGAATATTTTTAAAATATGATTTTTAACCTTACAATGTGCCTTTAAACATTTAACACTGAATCACAGCTCATGTCACAGACATGAAAGAAACAGAACATTTATGCTGAGCGTTCAAACCTAAACATAAACATAAAATTGATAATGGTACCATACTTAGGGGCTTGAAATTTACGCAAAACCTACTAGCCTGAAAACTAAACCTACCAAACAAAGTGAAAAATATCTGTCACCATACAACCGAAAGCCAAATCCCCAGCAATTCCAGGGCCAAATTGTGACATCCTGGGGAGCAGTACAGGAGTAGAAGTGGGTTCTTTAAAGCCATTATATTCCCCCGACCACCACCTCACACAGGTGGGCAGGAGAAGCAGAAATTGCCCAACATGCTGGTAAGTGTAGATGTGCCAGCATGCCAAAGAACATATGCTCCACCTGCTCTATACCCAGCACAGATTACTCCTCCATGGAGCAGCAGTGGAACCAGGACGGAGATTGTGACTCAGGGAGGCTCATGGAGTCACAACCTCCTGTTCAGACTTCTCCTAGAGCAATGCAACAATGTTCTGCTCCTTACTCTGAACTAGGGATAATGCCATGATTAACCACTAACGAAATAAATTACTTACATACTGTTTATTTCATACTGTATTTAATTGTAACACATTTGCAATTTAAAAAATAACATATCACATATTAAGTAACTTACTACTAGTTAGGGTGACAAGATAACCCAATTTTATAGGGACAGTCCCAATATTTGGAGCTATTTTTTTTTTTTTAATATGAGCTCCTATTGCCCCCCACCCCCGTCCTGATTTTTTACACTTCTATCTGGTTACCCTACTACTAGTGCTGAATCAAATAACGAATGTATTCATTTCCCACATTTGATTAATTCCATTTGTATTAATCTAATAATTCCATCAGCATTAATTTAGTAATTTCTTTCCTGATTATTAGTATTTGACCAGCCAAAGAGCTGCATGGATACCAGAGAAAAATACCAATTAAGAAGTATTTGATGAATACCAGTAAAATTAATCAAATAATACATTTGTTGAATACGATTCAACCACTCTTTACTTCATCCCTTTTTGTTTGTTATATCTTCCTTCCTTTCTAGTCTTTACTCCACTTCTACTTCTTTCCCCCGCCCCTCCATAATAGAACATGGTGTATCTTTTTCTTAATTGTCTTCAGTGTCTGCTTCCTCTTTTCTTTCTATCATTCTTTGCTTTATGTAGACTTCTCTCTCTCTTTCCCTTTCCCCGCATCGTGTTCTCAACCTCCTCCCAAATATTTTTGGTCATTCCTTTCTTCTCCCAATTTGAAGTCTCCCTCACCCAATTTTGTGTGTATCTGTGCACTTCCTGGCTGCTAGCCGTGTGAGGGTTCTCTGCTACTTTACGCCTCATCAACCTCTTGGCTCTACACTACTGCACTGAGCTTTCTGGCTCCTGCAACTGGGGTACTTCTATCACTCTTAATTTTCCCAGCCTGTATTCTTGTGTACCCTACTCCAGTAAATAGCGTCAGTGCCCGCCTGCCTCTGCTGTTGCTCACAACTGTCCCAAAGTTTCACTGCTGCCCAAAGGGTTCTGAAAATAGCAGAGCTCCATCCAATCCTCCACTGACACGAATTCCTTCACCAGTGGTATTATGTTAGGGCTGATCACTTGCAGCTTCAAACTGCACCAGAATAGGTGTCTCAAAAACAAGGGACATCTCCATTTCCATTTTTCCCAAGAATCAGGCCTACTACATTTTCTTACATGTCCGATTGCCACCATTTCAGGATATCTTTGAAGATTCTTATGTAGTTCCACTGACAGGAGAAGTATTTGAATATTAAAAGCATAACATACTGTTTAATTGCATTTATGCATTCCAGGAATCATTTTGTGGCTGGCTTGTCTAATGGTTAAGTCAGGGTCAGCAACCTTTCAGAAGCGGGTGTGCCGAGTCTTCATTTATTCACTCTAATTTAAGGTTTTGCACGCCAATAATATATTTTAACATTTTTAGAAGGTCTCTTTCTAGAAGTCTATAATATATAACTAAACTATTTTTGTATGTAAAGTAAATAAGGTTTTTAAAATGTTTAAGAAGCTTCATTTAAAATTACATTAAAATGCAGAGCCCCCCCGGACCGGGGGCCAGGACCCGGGCAGTATGAGTGCCACTGAAAATCAGCTCATGTGTCACCTTCGGCACGCATGCCATGGGTGGCCTACCCCTGGGTTAAGTGATATCAAGAGAGATTGACCATCACCAAAGCTAAGTCCGTTTGTATATCACAGGTTGAAAATACTTTAATTTTTCTTAAAGGATAAATGTTCCTTAACAAGTGGGCTTTTAAAATTTGTTTTTCCTGGTGAAAATTCTTACTTTATCATGAAGAATACTTTTTATTATAAAATCCAAGGCAACGATTCTAGAATTTGGAGAAAGTTTAATGTTATATTGAATAATGTATTTGATATCAATAGTCTCTTCAAAGACGTGAAAGAAAAATGAGAAGGGGGGAAATGAGTCTGGAGAAAGGGAAAGATGAAAACTTAAAATGGGGGAAAAAGGGGGAAAGTGTGTGGAAAACCCAAATTCTTATATCTTTAAATGTGCAAGCCAAAAAAGATTTAGTTTCTGCATCATTCCTGTCAACAGAGATTCAGAGATGTGAAGATACTGACAGTTTGTTATAAAATAGATTTTAAACTGATAATTTAAAGTTGAACCAAATGGAATGACGTTTTACCTCTATATCTAACAGGAATGATCCAAATTAGGGCTGTCAGGCTATTAAAAAAATTAATCTGTTACAACAATGCCATGCGAACACCTGTTCTCACTTTCTGGTGACATTGTAATTAAGAAGTGTGCTGCATTATCTCCCCCAAATGTAAACAAACTTGTTTTGCTTAAACGATTGGCAGAACAAGAAGCAGGACTGAGTGGACTTGAAGGCTCTAAAGTTTTAATTTGTTTTGTTTGAGTGCAGTTATGTAACAAAAAAAATCTACATTTGTAAGTTGCACTTTCATGATAAAGAGATTGCCCTATTGCACTTGTATGAGGTGAATTGAAAAATACTGTTTCTTTTCTTTATCATTTTTACAGTGCAAATATTTGTAATAAAAAATAATATGAAGTAAGCACTGTATACTTTGTATTCTGTGTTGTAATTGAAATCGATATATTTGAAAATGTAGAAAAACATCCAAAAATATTGAATAAATTTCAATTGGTATTCTTTAACAGTGTGATTAATCAGGATTATTTTTTTTTAATCGCAATTAATTTTTTTGAGTTAATCGTGTGAATTAACTGTGATTAATTGACAGCCCTAATCCAAATCCAATAGTTGTAGCACTTTGAGAATATGGACTCTACTCATTGTCAAAGTTTTTCTAACTGCATTCCAGGTAGGTTGCGTCAATTTCAGCATATTCATCTAATTAAAGACTGAGCATGAATTTCAGACTCAGACACTTTCTACAGTGTATAAGCATTCTTTTGGCTAGCCCATTATCCAGTACAGTTAATTTGTAGATCTATTTTGGTGAGCAATATTAGCGGAATATTTAAAATATTTATGTTACCAAAGTACTATTGAATTTTAGGAACAGAACACACTTGGCATTTCAGTCTTGCTTTCCATGTATGTGTTCACAAAGAGATGGGTGATGGACTGAAGGATTAGTTCATGGGCTTTCCCATTTAAATAAAAGGGTTTCTCATACCACGGAGAAAGGCAACAGCATTTGAGGGGAAAAAATATTAAGTATCCTTTCCTGGAAATGTTTATGTTTTGTTCCTGAAAAATACATTGACAGTACAATACAGTGTTCATTTGAAATAAGAGAGAGAAAGGTGAAGAGACCTTGTTGTGGGCGTCAGGGCTCTTCTCCCTTTTGTATTTTGAGAGGCTACTAGGCAACAGATGCAATCTTATATATTCCAAAGAAAAAACATTCGTTCTTCAGAAATATTGTTAGGAGTCAGAGGAACAAATAATCTCTGGCAGGGATGATATAGCAGTATTTACAGAGAGGGTGACTCCACTAGAATCATGAAGATCACCAGTCTTTTCTTCATTCCTTAGAGAACATAATAAGAGGCTCCTGCAAGTCCTCTCTCTGGCAGATTGCTGCCTGTTAAACATTCATATACAGAAATTCTACACACTGTGAGGATCCTTGAAAATTTCCAAGATTTTGAATGATTCTATTGATTCTGTGTTCCATGTTTTAAAAGTCAGCAATCTCTGAGAAACCAGGAGAATGTTCAAACCGGAGGAACTCTAGCTGCATCCAGTGTTCAAGTGTGTGATCTGTGTTCCATTTAGTTACTGACTGTTTTTGTTATTCTAACACAGCAGTTCTCAAACTGTGTATCAGGACCCCAAAGTGGGTTGCAAACCCATTTTAATGGGGTCCCCAGGGCTGGCTTAGACTTGCTGGGGGCCCGGGTCTGAAGCCTGAGCTCCACCAAACAGGGCTGAAGCTGAAGCCCGAGGGCTCAGATTACAGGCCCCCTGCCAGGGGCTGAAGCCCTTGGCCTTTGCCTCCTACCCATCCAGGGTGATGAAGCTCGGGCTTTGGCTTTGCCCCTGCCCAGGGCAATGGGTCTCAGACGGGCTCAGGATTCGATCCCCACTCCTGGGGTTGTGTAGTAATTTTTGTTGTCAGAAGGGG
Organism: Trachemys scripta elegans; assembly: GCF_013100865.1. NCBI lineage: Eukaryota > Metazoa > Chordata > Testudines > Emydidae > Trachemys > Trachemys scripta. The sequence continues at coordinate 101,088,736 of NC_048303.1, forward strand.
GTTGTGGTGCAATGAAATTTGAGAATCCCTGCTCTAACAGGTCAGCAGCAGAAAGTGAGGGAGCAGGGAGCAAATCTGATGCTGTTCTTCTGGTTCTGTTTGGAGACTGATAACTTAGCCAGGAGAAGATTCTGTGACAGCTGGGAGGATGGATGGAGATCTGGAGGCATAGTAACTAAAAGACAGACAGCTGTTCCTGCTACCTTATCTAGGTGAATGATCTGGACCCAAACAAACTGGCAACTCCTTTCTTGGTTTAAGAGTAAGACCTCACATATATAGAGTAAATAAAAACATGTACAGCACGTAAATAAAATTACACCAGACAAGATTCCATGACAACAATTCCTCTCCAGAAACAGAAACTGACTCTGAAATCAACCACTCAGCTGAGATGCAACCGTATAATACCAATCACTAAGCATATGTCTACACTGGCAGAGTTATAGCGCCAGCACTGCTCAGAGAAGGGAAACCGCTGTTGTGTTCACACGGTCAGCTGCCTGCACAATAATGTGTTCACACTTGCGGCACTTGCAGTGGTATTCGGAGCGGTGCACTCTGGGCAGCTATCCCACAGAGCACCTCTTCTTCTTCTGCCGCTAAGAGTTGTGGGAAGGCGAAGCAGGTTGCGGAACATCCTGGGTCCTGTCCCAAAGCCCTGTGATGCATTGCTTTGCACCCCAGCATCCCAGTGCTTCCGTCCGCATTTGGCGTCATCTTTCAATGATTTGTGTATTGAGTACTCTGCTTCTTTGGGCTGCAGGAATGGATCCCTAACTGTTGACCAGTATGCTACTTGCTCTGACTAACATGTCACAAATGGCAGTGGAGTTATTCATTAAACTAGAAAGGCAAGAGGAGTGAGATATTGATCTCGCCATGAGTAGTAACTACGATACAACATTGCTTGTGGCATTCACAGAGGTGCTGACTACAGTGTGGTTTTGGCCATTTAAAGGCCCGCTGGCGATGCCTATATGGGAAGCTGGACCTGGCCAATGACAATATTCCTATGCTTAGGCCGCGTGCTGTATGCTCCATAATATTTGTGAAGGGAAGGGTGAAAGCTTCACTCGGGACTAGATCGCAGAGGCTCAGCGACTGGAGGCTGAATTTGAACAGCCAGAGACCAGGGTTATTAGAGGGGCGCAGCGCGGGGCCATAACGATCAGGGATGTCTTGAGGCAGCAATTTGAAGCTGAAAGCCACAAATATTTGTTGCAATGCTCAGGATTGCAGTGCATGTAATGGTAGGAGGTGATTGTGATTAGTGCAGATGATGCAATAGGAAGGTTTCAGATAATTGCCTGTTGCTCTGCAGGGCTCTGTTTGCTTTCAATTAATAGAATAAAAATTGCTTTCAAACCAACACAATTCTTTTATTAAAAAACAACAACCAGAGGAGAGAGACAAACAAAAAAACACATCAGCACGAGGGGGATGTGGGAAGGAAAGGTCCCAGGAGGAGGTGGGGTCCCAGGATGCTTAAAGATTTGTGTATGTCCAGGTATCATATCCAACCTTCTCCTCTGGAATACAGTGCAGCGGATACTGTACTTCAGCAGGGCTAAACTGCAGAGGGACGGGTGTTGAGTGCAGTGGGTACTGGGAGTCTGCAGGGCTGGACTGAGACAGGGGAGGAGTGGAATGCCGCGGGTACAGACTGGAACTAGGAGGTTGATAAGAGTGCGTTGGCAGTGTCTGGGAGGAGCATGGGAAAGAGTTTTGCAACAGCAGCTGCCGGGGAGGGCAGGCACAGGGCTAGTATAGCCTGGAAGGTGTCCGTTTGGCATTCCATAACCTTTAAAAGCCGCTCCGTGGCTTCATTCTGGTTTGCCACGTTCTCCTTTCAGTCCTCCTCCTCTCTGTCCTACCACTCCTTCAATTCCTTTTATTTGGCCGCAGAGTGCATCATAACCTCACGCAGAAAGTCCTCCTTAATTCTTCATGGCTGCTTTCGAATTCTGCGCAGCTGTTCACCCGATGATAACAAAAAGGGAGGCTGGGCTCCCAAGGTAACCCCCGTGAAGCCAAAAGGCAACATTTTACAGAAGAAGTATCGTTTGCAACACACAGTTGATTCAGTGACTTAAAGCACAGCCACTATTCACATACCTGTCACTAACTAGCTGACCCCAGGCAAGCACACCTGAGCTACAAGACCCCCAAAATGGTGAGTAACCACAGGGGAAATCAGTGTTCCTGGACACTACTGTACACTAGGCACGTGGCTCTTGGGGTGAGCCAGCACTGTAGGTGGGCCTGATAATCATTCCTGTCCCCACATTTTCCACAGACTGTGTTTATTATGGAAGATATCTCGCTGCTGAGGGTGAGCAGGGAATCAAAGGAGGGTCTTCTCCAAGATTGTGGCTTCTGCCCTGGCCTTTATGCAGCTTGCCTGTGTGCAGCAATGGTCGTCCATCCATCCCCTTCTTCCCCCACCGTGATGGCAGAGTGGTGCGGGAAAATTACTCTTAATAGGGTAAGAAACAAAGCAGCTCTGCCAAAGAACCTGCGGCAGTGGATTGCCCAGCATCTCCATGAGAGTTTCCTGGAGATCTGTGGCAGATTCTTGTGAAGTGAAAGAGTCAATCAACACTCTGTTCTGCCGCTCAGACTGGGCATGTGGTGGTACACGCATCATACCGACACAAGCCCGCTTTCTGCAAACCTCCTGCCTCCAACAATTCACTTCAGCAATTACCATAATCAAAGTGACTTACCAGGGGCCTCCCTCTCCTGTTTGCGCTTCGCCAAGCTCCAACAGCTGGAACTGGCTAGCCTCCTCCAGGGTAGAAAAGAGCTCCTGGCTGACTGCATCTCTAACCTCCAATTAGGCCTCTGCCTCTGAGTCCCCCTCCACATCCTCGTCCAAGATTTCCTCCTCCTGGCTCGGTCCACTCTCGATTGGCACGCAAGCCACCGAAGTATCGATAGTGCCCTTCGCAGAGGAGGTGGGGTCGCCACCGAGTATCGCATCCAGCTCTTTGTAGAACTGGCAGCTCATGGGTGCAGCAACTGAGCGGTGGTTTGCCTCCTGCGCCTTGTGGTGGGCGTTCCGCAGCTCCTTCACTTTGACCCTCCACTGCAATGTCTCCCGGTCATGGCCACTTTCTGTCATGAACTGTGAGATCTGTCCGTAGGTATCATAATTCCCACGGCTGGCACACAGCTGGGACTAGACAGCCTCCTCTCCCCAAATGCTGATGAGGTCCAGCAGCTCGACACTGCTCCAAGTGGGGAATCGCCTGGTGCGTGAGGCAGGCATGGCCACCCGAAAAGATGCACTGAGACCACTGCAAAAAGAAGAACAGGAGTACTTGTGGCACCTTAGAGACTAACAAATTTATTAGAGCATAAGCTTTCGTGGACTACAGCCCACTTCTTCGGATGCATATAGAATGGAACATATAATGAGGAGATATATATACACACATACAGAGAGCATAAACAGGTGGGAGTTGTCTTACCAACTCTGAGAGGCCAATTAATTAAGAGAAAAAAAACTTTTGAAGTGATAATCAAGCTAGCCGAGTACAGACAGTGTGATAATAAGTGTGAGAGTACTTACAAGGGGAGATAGAGTCAACGTTTGTAATGGCTCAGCCATTCCCAGTCCTTATTCAAACCGGAGTTGATTGTGTCTAGTTTGCATATCAATTCTAGCTCTCACACTTCTTATCACACTGTCTGTACTCGGCTAGCTTGATTATCACTTCAAAAGTTTTTTTTCTCTTAATTAATTGGCCTCTCAGAGTTGGTAAGACAACTCCCACCTGTTTATGCTCTCTGTATGTGTGTATATATATCTCCTCATTATATGTTCCATTCTATATGCATCCGAAGAAGTGGGCTGTAGTCCACGAAAGCTTATGCTCTAATAAATTTGTTAGTCTCTAAGGTGCCACAAGTACTCCTGTTCTTCTTTTTGCGGATACAGACTAACACGGCTGTTACTCTGAAACTTGAGACCACTGCATGCATCACCGAGCAAACAGGAAGGGGACTTTCAGAATTCCAAAGGAATTTACGGGAGGGGGATGATAGTTGGTCACCTGAGGGCAGGGCAGTAGAGTTCAAATTGATGACCAGAGAGGCGAGAACAGGCACTGTGGGACACCTCCCAGAGGCCAATCGCAATACTGTAATCGACCAGGGTGTCTAGACTGGCACCGCGGTGCTGTACCTCTAGCGCAGAAAGCTGTACGCCTCTCGTCAGAGTGGATTTTTTACACCGCTGCAACTGCGCAGTTTCTGCGCACTAAGTGGCTTGGCAGTGTGTACACCTCGGGAGTTACAGCACAGAAAGCTGCTTTACTGCGCAGAAACTTGCCAGTGTAGACAAGACCTATGTCTCATTCTTTAGCAATAGGCATATCTATTTAACTGAGGGTTCTCTATAGCACCTATCCCAGCAGCACTTAAGTGCGTCCCTGGTAAATTATATCTAAATGCCAAAGTCCCTAGTAGACTTCAAGGAGTTCTCTACCTTGACATTGCTTTGTATACTCTTTTCCTTTTTGCATTCTCACATCTGCTCATTTCATACACTACAAGGAAAAAGGTAGAGGGAACATTACTCAGGAACCAGAGCAAAGTGGAAATAGGAACCCAATCTGGAAAGGGTTCAATAAAGAGTTGCTAACACACACAAAATTAAGTAAATGAACAACTGTCTTTGCCTTTGTGGCTGGTTTTGCACTTTATTTCTTCTCCCTGTGAATAACCTTGTATAAGAAAAGGGTGTGGGAAAAGGCTAATTTCGTAGAACTGAAAATGCTGGCAATGTTCTTTAAAGATTGACCTGCTCTGCTACAGATCCATGAGGAAAGTAGCAAAGAGATACACACAGCTAAACACCACAACAGTTGAAGAGACATAGTTTAATCTTCTGTTTCAGGTCTCTTAATAGCATTCCATAGGTGAGAACAATTACCCAGATTTCATCCACTCCTATAATGTAAATTGTGATTGTGGAGATGCCAGGAATGACTATTTCCACACAAGAATCACTTTGCAACAGACACTTCGCATTAACTCAACTCTCACTTGTTCAAATACAACATAACAGAAAAAATGTCCATTAAGATTTGGACAGTTTGCCCCTCAAGAATTGGAAAGAGAAAAGCAACAAGACCTAGGAAAATTCCTGAAGGTTTACATGTGGTCTAAATTCCAAAGGCAGCTAACTGGGTGGTCTAGAAATGGATTTTCTCCAACCAAAACCAAAAGGAATCTGTTACCACTGTTTAGTTTAGCTGAGGAGAATCAAAGGGGTAGCTTTATATACAGTATGACTCGAGAATCCTCCAGACAAGTGTGCAAACAAAGAAGGAATATATTCTTACCTGGTCGAGCAATTTGTCCAATGTCTGAGAGCACATTTGTCCCACAATTCATTCTAGTTTTCTTTTCACATGGCAAATTTTTAGCTAAATGTAATACAGTATTGATTTCTTCCTTGATAATGCCAAATTATTTACTGGGAAGTACTACTGCTGTTTAGATTCTGTTAAATCAACCAATAAAGGGAGGAAAATGTCATGTTAACTTGCAGTTTAACAAAACGAGGTATGAAACATATTTAGAAAATTACTTTCTATCTTAAATTTTATTTTCTATTAGCTGTGAGAGAACACAGCTCAACAAGCCCTACGGTGCTATAGGTTATCATAATTCTCTGTAAATATTTAATGTTAACAAAGAAACAAACTACAGGTGTTTAAATTAATTTGCATTTTCATCCACTATGAATTTAATGCAATGTACCAGTACTTAGGAGGAAGGAGGTGGGAGCAGATAACTTAATTCTTTGATGTTAGGAGTCAGTCTTCAAACATTACAGTACATAAATTAGCACATTAGCATCAGGAGAAGTGGACTGTTTGATCTTAATGAAACTTACCAAAACAGATCCTACTGTAGTTACCATCACTTAACGCTTACCCTTAAATTAAATAATTTTTAGCCATCACAAAGAAACATGCAAAATGCCACCCAACTGTACATTTTTTTAAAAAGTAGTATAACTGTTTTCCAAAAATCTAATTGTCTCTGCCCCCAATGTCTATAAACTCAATTTTTAAATCTGAACAGAATGTCACTGATGCTGTAGTGTCTCCGAGTCTGCAGAACATCAGAAATTAGAGCTCTGAGAGAAGCAGAACTACTCCTTTTCATCTCAAGAGATGTTAATTGTAGGGGTTAATGATGGCAAATCAAATGACAACTATATCCCTAAGAATCATTTTAGTAATATAGCTCACATATTTATCCATCACCTGTTGCCGATAATGAGCTAGGGTTGCAGTGGCCTAGCTAACTGCTGTCAAAAGTTGTTGGAATGAGAATTGAGGAATTCAAATCCTCAGTTACTCCAAAATTGAAGTAATCTCCATCCCTTGTAGTGGAAAAGGAAGATGCATCCCATCTCCAGCACCAAAGTGCTCAACTGCCTCCTGGGTACCATAACCAAAAAACACCTTCTATGCCTTCACAGATACCAAAAAGTCCAACAGTTCCCTACCCAGATATCCCACTGTCTCCTTCCTGCCACCAAAAAGTTGTAAATTGCAGTTACATGTTTTCAGAGCAGCACAATGAAAGTAATCAGAGATGGAAAAAATTCTATTCAAAATGTTTCATGAAAAAATTTTATATTTCCACAGAAAATGTCTAACAAACAAAATGAAAAATTCATTTTGGAGCAAATCAAAATTTTACTTTTGATTTTATTCAACTCAAAAGATTTTTAAGAGTTTAAATATGCAAGTAGCTCTTGCTCTCTCTGTGTGTGTGTTATATATTGTATTTCAATACTTACACACTTTTCCAGTAGAAAAACGTGAAAGTTTGAGAACATATTTTGCCCCTCTCCGATATTTTTTACTTTTTTCCAACTTTTTCAAGTGACAAAAAAATAGAAGAGTAAGAGTGGACTTTTTCTCCAACTTATATTTAAAGTTTTTTCCAGTACAAAATAAAAATAAATGGAAGTGAACAAAAAAAATACACAAATAATACTTCTTAGTTATATTTGTCTGTTCTCCTACACAGTGATTTTTCTAATTGTATTACTGATTTTATGAAAATTTCTTATATGAAACTCAAATGTACATATACATATTTAATAATATGTCTAGTCTCTCTCTCACACAGACATATATTCCTCCCTCTCTCCATACAAAGAAAAAAGAAGAAATAAAATGAAACAAACAAAAAAACAAATCAAAAGATATCTGCTCTCTTTCACATGACTTTTCATTAGATTCTTTAATTATTTCAGGATGTAGCATGCATAGAAGTGATGTAAATAATTCATAAAACGTTATGTTATGGAAGTCATTTGCTATACTGTCCAATCTGTACATTGCCCTCTCAGATGAAGCTGATCTAGAAATTAAGTATATCCATTCTGCTACTGACGGTTACATATACAATTTTCCAATTGCCTCAGTATACTCAGTTGTCTCATTGAAATATTAATTCATACAAGTATCCTGTGTTGGTGGTAGTGCAAACGTTTTCTTTTTGTAGTAATTTTTTCTCCCATAATTATGAACTTTTGCATTGAACATTATCATCATATCTCCACTACAAATTTGAATTTCTCAAATGTATTACATGCAACTGCAATGGAGTCCAACAGAGGTTATGCAATATTTCTAACTCCAGACAGTACCTAAATTAAAAGACCATCAATTTCACCTGTCTCAGAGAATCATCTATGGACATCTGTCCTGACAACCCTAGATTTATTAAGTCTGTATACAAACAGAATCACACACACATCTCCTAGAACTAGACTCTTCCCAAAGGGAATCTAGAAAATCCATGTAAAACTAAAAAAAGTAAAAAAATGAAGACTGAATGATCTACAACTGATTAAAATGTTGCATTAAAGTAACAAATATTACTAGTACTCTATATTTTCCCTTTAAATTCCTCTCTTCCACAATATAGCCCTTAGGCAGTAAAGATTTATGTAGCATTGGTAGTTCTAAAGTACAATAAACACAGGGGGGAAAACAAGAGGGGGGAGGTTTTTTGTTTTGTTTTTGTTCATACCACTATAGGGTTTGTTTTTCCCCAGTGCATTTTGCTAGGAGTCCCAGAGAGTAAGTAGCTTGAGGGGTGTCCCAAAGAAAAAGAATAAGAATGAAACTTCAACAAGCAGCAGCAATAAGGCCAATACCAACATGAATGGAATTTTTTTGTTTGTCTATTTGTATTAATAATTGAGAGGTAAAAATTACCACCTAGCAACCTTAGATATAAACACAAGGTAACCTAAAGATGCAAGTAAAGAAGAAAAATCTTCAAATAAAATGGGCCAATTTAAATAAGAAACATCCTGGAAGAAATAAGAACTCGAAGGGTGCCCAGGAGAATTCAACATCTTCTGCCTCAGAACCATTATTATTTATTAACTACTTGTATTGCAGTAGTGCTTAGATGCCTCAAGCAAGATCTGGTCCCTTTCGTGTTAGACACTGTACAAACACATAGTAAAAGACAGTCCCTGCCCCAAAGAGCTTTTAATCTAAATAGTCAAGACAGTCAAACAGTGAAGTGAAATTGAGGCACAGAGATGGGCAATGACTTCCCTAAGGTAACACAGCAGGTCAGTAACAGAGACAGGAACAGAAGCCAAGTTCCCTGGCTCCCAGCCCAGTGCTCTTTCCGCTAGTCCATGCTACCTTGCATACAAAACTAGGTGTTACAACAAGGAGACACTAAAATAGGATTCCCTTTTAAAAGACAAATCCAAATAATATTATTTTCTAAATGTACAGAGTGAGGATCTTGTCACTCTCTGTGATGGAAACATCCCTGATGCAGGCAGAGGAAACCATTTTGCCTTGGATCATAGGCATCATAGAAGATTAGGGTTGGAAAAGACCTCAGGAGGTCATCTAGTCCAAACCCCTACTCAAAGCAGGACCAATCCCAACTAAATCATTCCAGCCAGAGCTTTGTCAAGCCGGGCCTTAAAAACCTCCAAGGATGGAGATTCCACCACTTCCCTAGGTAACCCATTCCAGTGTTTCACCACCCTCCTAGTGAAATAGTTTTTTCCTAATATCCAATCTAGACCTCCCCCACTGCAACTTGAGACCATTGCTTTTTGTTCTGTCATCTGCCACCACTGAAATCAGCCTAGCTCCATCCTCTTTGGAACCCCCCTTCAGGTAGTTGAAGTTGTTATTAAATCCCCTCTCACTCTTCTCCTCTGCAGACTAAACAAGCCCAGTTCCCTCAGCCCCTCCTCGGAAGTCATATGCCCCAGCCCCCGAATCATTTTCCTGGACCTCCGCTGGACTCTCTCCAATTTGTCCATATCTCTTCTGTAGTGGGGGGGGACCAAAACTGGATGCAATACTCCAGATGTGGCCTCACCAGTGCCGAATAGAGGGAAAAAATCACTTCCCTCGATCTGCTGGCAATGCTCCTACTAATACAGCCCAATATTCCATTAGCCTTCTTGGCAACAAGGACACACTGTTGTCTCATATCCAGCATCTCGTCCATTGTAATCCCCAGGTCCTTTTCTGCAGAACTGCCGCTTAGCCAGTCGGTCCCCAGTCTGTAGCAGTGCATAGGATTCTTCCATCCTAAGTGCAGAACTCTTCACTTGTCCTTGTTGAACCTCATCAGATTTCTTTTGGCCCAATCCTCCAATTTGTCTAGGTCACTCTGGACCCTATCCCTACCCTCCAGTGTATCTACCTCTCCCCGCAGCTTAGTGTCATCCGCAAACTTGCTGAAGGTGCAAATCCATCCCATCATCCAGATCATTAAGGAAGAGGTTGAACAAAACTGGCCCCAGGACCGACCCCTGGGGCACTCCACTTGATATGAGCTGTCAATTAGACATCAAGCCGTTGCTCACTACCCATTGAGCCTGATGATCTAGCCAGCTTTCTATCCACCATATAGACCATTCATCCAATCCATACTTTTTTTTAACTTGATGGCAAGATACTGTGGAAGACCGTATCAAAAGGTTTGCTAAAGTCAAGATACATCACGTCCATTGCTTTCCTCATATCCACAGAGCCAGCTATCTCATCTTAGAAGACCATCAGGTTGGTCAGGCATGACTTGCCCTTCATGAATCCATGTTGACTGTTCCTGATCACCTTCCTCTCCTCAAGTGCTTCGAAATGGATTCCTTGAGGATCTCTTCCATGATTTTTCCAGAGACTGAGGTGAGGCTGACCGGTCTGTAGTTCCCCGGATTCTCCTTCTTCCCTTTTTAAAAGATGGGCACTATATTTGCCTTTTTTCAATCATCCCAGACCTCCCCTGATTGCCATGAGTTTTCAAAGATAATGGCCAATGGCTCTGCAATCACATCAGCCAACTCTCCCAGCACCCTCGAATGCATTAGATCCGGCCCCATGGACTTGTACATGTCCAGCTTTTCTAAATAGTCCTTAACCTGTTCTTTCACCACTGAGGGCTGTCACCTCCTCCCCATACTGTACTGCCCAGTGCAGCAGTCTGGGAGTTGACCTTGTCTGTGAAGTCCAAGGCAAAAAGAGCATTGAGTATTTCAGATTTTTCCACGTCTGTCACTCCTCCATTCAAAAGGGTCCCACACTTTCCCTGACCTTCTTCTTGTTAACATGCTTGCAGAAACCCTTCTTGTTACCCTTCACATCCCTTGCTAGCTGCAACTCCAATTGTGCTTTAGCCTTCCTGCTTACACCCTGCATGCTTGAGCAATATTTTTAATACTCCTCCCTAGTCATCTGTCCAAGTTTCCACTTCTTGTAAGCTTCCTTTTTGTGTTTAAGCTCACTGAAGATTTCTCGGTTAAGCCAAGCTGCCATATTTGCAATTCTTTCTGCACAGCAGGATGGTTTGTTCCTGCGCCCTCAATAAGACTTCTTTAAAATACAGCCAGCTCTCCTGGACTCCTTTCCTCCTCATATTAGCCTCCCAGGGGATCCTGCCCATCAGTTACCTGAAGGAGTCAAAGATTGCTTTTCTGAAGTCCAGGGTTCGTATTCTGCTGCTCTCCTTTCTTCCTTTTCTCAGGATCCTGAACTCGACCATCTCATGGTCACTGTTGCCCAGGTTGCCACCCACTTCTACTTCCCCTATCAATTTTTCCCTGTTTGTCAGCAGCAGATCAAAGGATCACAGCCCCTAGTTGGTTCCTTCTGCACTTGCACCAGGAAGTTGTCCCCAACACTCGCCAAAAACTTCCTGGATTGTCTGTGCACTGCTATATTGCTTTCCCAGCAGATGTCAGGGTGATTGAAGTTCCCCCATGAGAACCAGGGCCTGTCATCTGGAAACTTCTGTAAGTTGTCCGAAGAAAGCCTCCTCTACCTCATCCTCCTAGTCTGGTAGTCTATAGCAGATGCCCACCACATCATCACCCTTGTTGCTCTCGCCTCTAAACTTAACCCAAAGACTCTCAACAGGCTTTTGTCCAGTTTCATACTGGAGCTCTGAGCAATCATACTGCTCTCTTACATATAGTACATATGAGCCTTGACATGAGCCTTCTACTTTCAGGTCATGCAGTTAAGCCCTTTTTAGTGTTGTCTTTTCAACTGATGGCAAATGAAACAGAGTTTAGTGAACTTTCTAGGGGTTTTAGTCCATTCCACGTATAAACCAGGGACCTCTTAACATTATGCATATATACAAAGCAGCACCTCAGAGGGAGGAATGTGCAACATGAAGCAAATCTTGGCAGAACAACATACTTATTAATTTGAAACTCCTACACCAATTTGGAAAGAAATGTCTGAGGCATTTGCATCACTATCTCATCCTTGTAAAATTTGGGGTAAAATGCTTCAATTTCCAGGGCCTGACGCTCACTCATTCTATGAGCTGAAGTTACGGTCATCAGGAAAATTACTTTACGTGTAAGAAACTTGAGATCACAATTCAGTGCCTCAAAAGGAGTTTTCATCAGCTTTGTCTAAACCACGTTAATTAATATACTACTACAAATGGGGGGATTTAATGGGGAGTTTCAAAAGTGTCAAGCCCCACAAACTTCAAGATGAAGGGACTGGAGAGACACTGATCACCTTTCATGTAATCCCGGAGGAAGTCAAACAGTCATACCCCTACCCAACATTCTAGGTGGCACGGCAGTGTGTGTCCCTGTGACAGGGTGCTGGGCAAAGGGTTGCAGACTCTGTCACGCCTGCTCCTCGTTAGGGTAATAAATTAGAGCAGGCTGGAGATAACCTGGCCCTAATTGGGGAGAGGGAGAGAGCTGCTACCTAATTAGCCTGGGGCTGCATAAAATCCTGAGGGGAAGGAAGCCAGGGGAGAGAAGGAAAGGGAAAAGGCAGGAGATAGAAACAGGAGGTAGTTCTCCCGTCCCTCCTATCTGTAGACAGTGAAGGGTTACTGTACCTGGTGAAACAGTGGTGGAAACAAGCCTGAGAATAAAGTGTACCAGTGGTTACTAAACCCGGGATCTCAGAGTGACTTTGTGAACCTAGCAGAGGCAGAAGCCAAGGGAGCCCTGCCACACCCTGCTACAGTCCATCTTTATAAGCATACATAAGCCTCCTTTCCCAGTGGACAAAGAAGGTGTCTCTCTCTATAACAGTTTTTTCTTGGTGCTGAGTTAAAGACCAGTGGCTTCTCATTCAGGTAGGAGGAGAACAGATCCACCTCAGATACCTCCATCCCAGGAACATCTGATCAATCACTTCCTGATCCAGAGACCCCTTATAAGGATCTAAAGCATGGACCAATTCAAGCTCTCTGCAGTCATCATCTACCTCCAGGGCCAACCCACAACATTTTGGAACCTGAGGCGGGGAACTCAAATGACGCCCCCATGCCCCCTCGCTTGGGCCAAAACTTTGAAAGGTCTCAATTCTGCCTTCTTCCTGTTCTACTCCTCTCATGGTACTGCTCTGCTACCTACCCCAATAAAGGAGAACTAATAACCTAAAATGCCTTGTTCAAAAATTTTAAGTAACACTTAACTTTCAAACGCCTGAACAGCAAATGTAACTTTTCTTGTCTGCATAGTAAACACTGGCATTTTTATCTGTTTGAATAATCGAAGTGGTGCTTTCGGTGCCTTCTTGGTTGCAAAGATTTGAACTGCTTCCTGCTGAAGGTCCACAGTCTGGGACAGCTCATTCTCTAGTGAGATGGTTGCAAGGCCGACCAGCCTCTCCTGTGTCATTGTGGAGTATAGATGTGTTTTTATTAACTTCAGCTTGGAGAAGCTGCGTTCTCCACTGGCAACTGTTACAGGAAGTGGAGTGCTCTGCACAGAAGTATGTGCAGAGCAACCAAAGCATTTGGAAAGAAGGTGGTTATATTATTTGTGCACATATATTCCAGAACAGCCTTTGGAGTTGATCCAGCTAAAATGTATCTTGAAAGGTCTTTCAGTTCATCACCTAAATCACTTGCATCAATATGGCACGTCATCATGTGTCACCACTGTCTCTAGTGTCCTGCATTGTTGGTGTAGGTCTTCTTCAGGTATAGTGAGGAGTTTTGGAATATCATACAACATCCAAAATATACTGCTGTGTTCCTTGAGCTGCATGAAATGTTCAACTGACTGTATTGCACAATCTAGCACCTGGTTAAAGAATTCAACATTGAATTGTTGTTTGGGGTCTCTTATGGGATTATCCCATGCCTCGTAATCAAAATGTCTTCTTCTTTGGTGACTCTTGTATTCTTGAATGGGTGGGAAAATAGCTTCAGTGTGAAGTTCCTCTATCAACTTCTGTGCACTCTTCAGAACATTTTGAAATCCCTCATCTGACCGGTAAGCCTGTAGGTATGACTTTGCTTTGTACAGTTGTTCCATTGTTCCCGAAATATCAAGGTCAACACCTTGGAGTCTCTTGCTTAAAACATTTATTTCAAACAGTATGTCATGCCACAACACTGAGCCACACAGAAATTTGAAGTTATGTATGTTTCTGGTGATTCCATTTCCCTCTGCGACTATTCTCCCACAAACAGTTCCTGTAATAGCATTATCCTCCATAATGGCAACATCTATCTTCTCAATTTGGTGTTTGATAGGCTTTATCGCCTCCACTCGACTTTCCAATCGTGTGGCACTCAGTGGTTTCAGTGTCAAAAAGGATGTTCCCAGATGTTGCTTCAAAATTTGCCATCAATGAATTGAATCAGAATACATAGATGCTTTGAATTACATTAAAAAATTCAGCAGCCTCACTAGAAGCTGATGCTGCATCACTGACCACCAAGTTCAATGAATGAGAACTGCATGGGACAAAAAAAGCTTGAGGGTTTAACTCTCGGGTCTGTGTCTGCACTCCTCTGTTCTTTCCTCTCATGTTGGCACCATTATTGTAGCCCTTACCTCTCATGTCAGCTATCGCAATTCCCGTATCTTCCAGCTTTTTAAGAAGCACATTTGTCATACCAGCTGTATGTCAAATTCTAGAAAATGCTCTCTGACAGTCACCACTGCAGGGACATTTTCACTAGGTTCTGTTGTTGTTGTTACAAAATGCACCATTAAAGTAATTTGTTCCGTATGGATGATGTCAGGTGTGCAGTCCAGAATAACAGAGCATGCAATTCTATGGGGGACCGCCACCACTACCCCACCTCTGACTGTGGATTCCAAGGCGGGGGTAATCTCATCAGCCACACCTGAGGATTCTGCGGATGGGGAAGAGGAGGAGGACGACGAGCTTGCGGAAAGCAGACAGCACTCCGTTCTCCTCAACAGCCAGGATCTTTTTCTCAGCCTGCCTGAAGTACCCTCCCAAGCCAGTGTGCAAGACCATGACCCCATGGAAGGGACCTCAGATGAGTTTACCTTTTAAAATATGAAACTTGTTTTAAAAGCAAGCGTTTTTAAATGATTACTTTGCCCTGAGGACTTGGGATGCATTCGCGGCCAGCACACCTACTGGAAAAGTCTGTTAACGTGTCTGGGGATGGAGCGGAAATCCTCCAGGGACGTCTCCATGAAGCTCTCCTGGAGGTACTCCAAAAGCCTTTCCACAAGGTTTCTGGGCACTGCAGTCTTATTCCGTCCTCCATGGTAGGGCACTTGAGACAATGGCTTACCATGGCCGCATGCAAGCCAAATTCTGTTGCCCGGACCTGTGTCTGTGATCTCTAGCAGCAAAGCCACAGGCACTCAATATTAAGAGGCAAAATGCGACCTTGCACAGAAATCACATGTGCTATGTAATGTGAATAGTTTTTTTCACCATGAAAGAGTATAAGCATTGTTCTGTAAAATGTATCTTTTTAAAAAATTCTCTCCTTTTTCCCCTCCCGCCAGCAGCTGCAAATTTTTCAAGCCTTCCTCCTCTGTCCCAAAGGCTATCTCAGATAAGGCGCCAGAAAAAGAGGACGTGATGTTTTGAACACGAGATGTTCGTGGAAATCATGGAATCCACCCGTAGTGAAAGAGCTCAACTGAATGAGTGGAAGGACACGGTTTCAAAGTATAGGAAAGATGCCAGTGAATGTGAGGACAGGAGGGACCAACGTGAGGAGAGGAGAGACGCTCGAGATGAGAGGTGGTGGCAGGAAGATCAGAGGAGGCAGGATGCAACGCTGGGGCTGCTGCGTAAGCAAACAGACATGCTCCGGCGTCTGGTGGAGCTTCAGGAATGGCAGCAGGATCACAGACTGGCGCAATGGCCCCTGTATAACCCCCCTCCCCATGTTCCATATCCTCCTCACCCAGACGTGTAAGAACGCAGGGGGGGGGGAGGCTCCATGCACCCTCCCATTCCACCCCAGTGGACAGCCCAAGCAAAAGGCTGTCATTTTTTTAACCTTTTTTTAGTGGCCTTTTCCTTCCCGCCGATCCTCCTCCCAAACCCCAACCGGGTTCTCTCCCTCTTTTTATAATCAATTAATAAAGAATAAATGATTTTTAAACGATAGTGACTTTATTTCCCTTGAAACCAAGCTGTGATCGAAAGGGGAGGGTGGGTTCCTTACAGAGAATGAGTCAATAAAGGGGGCAGGTTTTCACGAAGGAGAAACAAACAGAAATTTCACACTGTAGCCTGGCCAGTCATGAAACTGGTTTTCAAAGCTTCTCTGATGCGCAGTGCTTCCTGGTGTGCTCTTCTAATCGCCCTGGTGTCTGGCTGCGCGTAATCAGCAGCCAGGCGATTTGCCTCAGCCTCCCACCCCACCATAAAGGTCTCCCCCTTACTTTCACAGAGATTGTGGAGCACACAGCAAGCAGCAATAACAATGGGGATATTGGTTTGGGTGAGGTCTGACCAAGTCAGTAACGATCGCCAGCAACCTTTTAAACGTCCAAATGCACATTCTACCACCATTCTGCACTTGCTCAGCCTGTAGTTGAACAGCTCCTGACCCCGTCCAGGCTGCCTGTGTAGGCTTCATGAGCCATGGCATTAAGGGGTAGGCTGGGTCCCCAAGGATAACTATTGGCATTTCAACATCCCCAATGGTTATTTTCTGGTCCGGGAAGTAAGTCCCTAGCTGCAGCCGTTTAAACAGAGTGGTGTTCCTGAAGACGCGAGCATCATGAACCCTTCCCGGCCAGCCCACGTTGATGTTGGTGAAACGTCCCTTGTGATCCACCAGTGCTTGCAGCACCATTGGAAAGTACCCCTTGCGGTTTATGTACTGGGTACCCTGGTTCTCCGATGCCAAGATAGGGATATGGGTTCCATCTGTCGCCCCACCACAGTTAGGGAATCCCATTGCAGTAAAGCCATCCACTATGACCTGCACATTTCCCAGAGTCACTATCTTTCGTAGCAGCACCTCAGTGATTTCTTTGGCTACTTGCATCACAGCAGCCCCCACAGTAGATTTGCCCATTCCAAATTGATTCCCGACTGACCGGTAGCTGTCTGGCGTTGCAAGCTTCCACATGGCTATCGCCACTCGCTTCTCAACTGTGAGGGCTGCTCTCATCTTGGTATTCTGGCGCTTCAGGGCAGGGGACAGCAAGTCACAAAGTTCCATGAAAGTGCCATTACGCATGCGAAAGTTTAGCAGCCACTGGGAATCGTCCCACACCTGCAACACTATGCGGTCCCACCAGTCTGCGCTTGTTTCCCGGGCCCAGAATCAGCGTTCCACGGATAGAACCTGCCCCATTAACAACATGATCTCCAAAGCACCGGGGCCCGTGGTTTCACAGAATTCTGTGTCCGTGTCCATGTCCATGTCCTCATCACGCTTGTCGCTGCGCTGCCGCCGCCGCTGCCTCCTCGCCTCGTTTTTCTGGTCCTGGTTCAGCATAAACTGCACGAGAATGCGCGAGGTGTTTACAATGTTCATGACTGCTGTCTTGAGTTGAGCAGGCTCCATGCTTGCCGTGGTATGGCGTCTGCAGTGTTGACCCAGGAAAAAAGGCGTGAAACTGTTGTCTGCCGTTGCTTTCATGGAGGGAGGGGTGAGGCTGTACCCAGAACCACCTGCGACAATGTTTTTTGCCCCATCAGGCACTGGGATCTCAACCCAGAATTCCAATGGGGGGGGAGACTGCGGGAACTATGGGATAGCTATGGGATAACTACCCACACTGCAACGCTCTGGAAATCGACGCTAGACCCGGTACATTGATGCACCCCGCCGAATTAATGTGCTTAGTGTGGCCGCATACATTCGACTTTATACAATCTGTTTCCAAAATTCAAATTCTGTAAATTCGGATTAATCCCATAGTGTAGACATACCCTCTGATGCAATCTTCTCTTGATGCTGATCATCTATGTGGCCTTTAACCTTAGTCTCATCTCAAGCTCTTTCCACCTATGGAATGCTCTCTGGTGATTTGCAGCCTTCTCATGGCATGCCAGATTTCTAGCCAGATTTTTCCAGTCCTTTGTTCCTGTAGAACCCAATGTGGCTGGAACATTAGACTGGAAGAGTTTGCAACAAAAACAGTATGCAGCATTCTGGGTTTTTGAGTACATAAGCCATGGCCTCTCCACTTTGTCACCATTGGGGATGTCACGCCAGTAATGTGTTGGATGGAGACTTCTATTTTCATTGTCTTTGGGGAACGAAGTTTTTCACTTGCTGTGGCCCATGCAGTACAAGGAAGTCCCTCAGGCTACTGCTCAAGTGGGGCTACAGTCCTAGATCATCTAGACTTAAGGAACTAAACTCAGCAGCAGCCATTTCTTACGCCTCCACTACACTCTTCTCTGATCTACACATTTCTTCAGGAATGTGCATGGTTACATCCATTTGAGATGGAGATATCGATGCTGCAGTAGCTGTCAGGTCACCTGCACTCTAACTAACCGGAAGATCAGGCGTTTTGTCACCACTCACATCCTCACTGCGGCCGGAAGGCTCACCGTGAACATTTGTGTCTATGTATCTCAGGAGAGCTCCTTCCTGCTTAGATAGAAAAGCTTCCTTTGCTTTCTTTCTTTTTCTGAATGCTGCCCCAGAGGGGTGTTTTCTTCTTTCACTCATGACTGCTGTTCTGTGCCAGCTATAGTGGCTCTCAACACTCAATTGAAGGGGACAAATAAGCAGGCTGGTAGCAGGGCCTGAGTGAGGGAAGATATCAGCGTCTTAAGGGCCTAACTGACTCCTACTACTTCAGTTGACTGCCCGTTCTCCTCAAGTGGGTTCAGGGAAGCAGCAGGAAACAGGAAGCTCCCTGAGAAGCTGGTGTTAATCAGTCCAGGATCCTGGGGGTGCTAGAGAGGTACATAAGAGGCTCCTTCTCCTCTCTCTTCCTGCAGCTCCTGCTGCTTTCTGTTATTCCCTCTCACCTTTTCTCCTGCCTGTCTGTTATGTCTCTTGTGCCCTCCTTCCTCCAGCACAGCACTCCGCCATTTCTATGCATCTAGAGCAGAGAGAATACATATGCACCAGCAGCAGACAATTTCTACACTCTGGGTCCTAGAGGTCCCCCCCTTCCAATCTGGCACCTGAGGTGGCCGCCTCAGTTCGCCTCACGGTAAGGCCAGCCCTATCTACCTCCCCTGTTAAATACATGACAAGGGGTATCTCCTGAGACAGAATTAATCCCACATCTGCAGGTCTTCCCAACACAAGATGTGCAACCTAGTTCCTCCCTGCTTCTTTGTGTAAAATATGGTGGCCTGATTCTCTGTTTGCAATAGGATCACTTTTTGGAATACTAGATCTCTGAAATTCCTTCAAGCATTAAGGACTGTCCGCATCTCCGGAATATTTATGTGCAGCTGTTATTCCCGGAGAGACCAAAGTTTCTTAGACGGTCCCTCTGGATGGGCTTCCCATCTTTGGATACTTCTGTGATCAATTAAGGTGTTCAGAAGTTTATTCCTAATTGCATTTTTTCACTACCCTGCCTGTAAGCCAGGAGGTCATCCATTACCTGGATATAACATGAGAACTGTTCTCTTGGTTGCTTCTACTAGGATTGCAGGGTCCACTGAGGTGGTCTCAAGTAGAAATGTACCATGGGTTTTATAAACAAGTTGCACACCTCAGATTCGAGATTCATAGCATAGTCTGAGCTGTCACCCTCTGGCTGTGAAAAATCCTCTTCATTACATTGGTGATGTCTTAGACCCTTTCCTGAGGCAGAATAGGAATTGCCATCCTGCATCAGAAAAGAAGTCCTTCTAGTTTATCCTCTCTAATTCAGTATTCTGTCTCTGATGGTGGCTAGCACCAGTTGCTTTAGAAAAAGGTAAAAACCTGGCAGTTAGGAGATATGGGATAATCTGTCCCCATGAAAGTTTCATCTTATTGTTTAATAATTAGAGACTGGCTTAAACCCCGAAGCATGAGGTTTTGTATCTCTAACAAGCCTTTTTTTACTTTATTTTATTTTTGCACTAAGTATTAGAACTCTGGATATTCTTTTTATCCATATAAATATTCAATTCCTTTTTTAATCTTGCTAATTTTTTGGCATCCATGATATTCTTGGCATTTGGGATCCAGTTAAACTATACATCGTGTGAAAAATTATTTCCTTTGAGCAGTTCTGAATTTGCTTTCAATTTCATTGAAAGAACCTTGTCCAGGTGTTATGAGGCACAGAGAAAAGAAGCTCTTGATCTATCTTCTCTATACCACTCATTATTGTATATGCTTGTATCATGGCTCTTCTTATTCATCTTCTTTCTATAGTAAACAAACCTGGTCATTACTATTTCTTCATGAAAGTTTTTCCATTCCTCTAATAATTTCCATTGCCGTTCTCTGAAACACATCTAATTCTACAATGTCCTTTTGAGATGAGGAACCAGAAAAACAGCACTCAACTATGGAAGCTATTGATTTATAATGGCATTATGATAGTTCCTGTATTATACTTTATCCAAATATTTTGTTTGCTTTTTTGACCACAAGCGAACTGTGTGACTGTCCACAATGATGCCCAGGTACTTTTCATAAGTTGATACAGCTAATTTAGAACCATGTAACAAGTCTGAATACAGAAAATTTTTCCCTCCAATGTATATTACTTTGCATTCATCAGATGTATTGTCCATTCATCTAACTTGATTAGGTCCCTCTAAAGTTTCTCAGTCTTCTCTGGAGTTGACTAACCTAATTAATTTAGTGGCATCTGCATAATATGCCACCTGAATTGAGCCATTTAACGAGACTGCAGCATATTCCTATTGTCTGCTGGAAACAAGTTATGACTTCGGGTAGTTTTTCATAGATTCCAAGGCCAGAAGGGGCCATTGTGATCATCTACTCTGACCTCCTCCACAACATAGGCCACAGAACTTCCCCCCAAAAATTCCTTTTGAACTAGAGCATATCTTCTAAAAACAAATCCAATCTTGGTTTAAAAATGGCCAGAAATGTAGAATCCACCACAATCCTTGCTAAATTGTTTTAAAGGTTAATTACCCTCACTTTTAAAAATGTATGCCTTATTTCCAGTGTGAAGATCTTGTTATGCCTTTGTCTGCTAGACTGAAGAGCCCATTATTGAATATTTGTTCCCCACGTAGGTTCTTTTAAACTATGATCAAGGCACCACTTTAGCCTTTTCTTTGTTAAGCAAAATAGATTGAGCTCATTGAGTCTATAACTATCATGCTCTCTAGCAACTTCAGTGGAGTTAGATTAATTTTTAAGTATGAACCAATATGGTGTCTTTGATCAGCCATCTGTCCAAGAAGCATCACACATTGGCCTCTCAGCCTGTCCAGCAACTACTGACGAGCATTTCATGAAAACATGCAGCTCTCCAACACCAGCCCCAAAGGCAAAACATGAAATCAGTAGTGCTGTATATCTCCATAACAAATCTGAGATTCTTCCTAAATACTGGATGTATCCCTACACACATTTACACATCTTATGCTTTGGAGATCATGAACAGATACATTCTTCTGGTAGATGTATGATGGTTCTCAGCATGACTATATTAGATTTTATCTTGAACAAGTACAGATTCACTGTTCTGAGACTCTGGATAAGCTAGATCCATCAAATCTTCTTAACTATCGTATAGTACAGGAAAAGCTGTGTTATACAGCACTTTACAAACTGGATAGTTCTATAAATCAGCATTTCAAAATGGGGTGAGGTTTGGGTGTGGAAGGGGGCTCGGGGCAGGGGGGTGGGGCACGGAGGAGTTTCAGGATTTGGATCCAGGCACCGCTCATCTTGGGCAGCTCCCTGCAAGCGGCGACAAGTCTGGAGAGGTGCAGCCAGGTGGCTCTGCGCACTGCATCCTCCTGCAGACATCCTCCCTGCAGCTCCCACTGGCCACAGTCAATGGTGGAGGAACGGCCACGGGGCTCCATGTGCTGCCCCTGCCCCACCCAGAGTGCTGGGTCTGCAGCTCCCATTGGCCGGGGACTGCGGCCAATGGGAGCTGCAGGGGTGGCCTCTGCAGGCGGAGGCAGCGCGCAGAGCCATCTGCCACACCTCTGCCTAGAAGCATTGACCTCAGCCAATGGGACCTGTGGGGATGGCGTCTGTGAGCAGAGGCAGCATGCAGAGCTGCCTGGCTGCTTCTCTCTGGACATGTGGCCACTTGCGTGGAGCCGCCTGAGGTGAGCACCGCTTGGACCCAGCACCCCAAAACCCCTCCCGGACCCCAACCCTCTGCCCTGAGCCCCATCCCGCACCCAATTCCTTCTCAGAGTCCATGCCCTGCACTTCCTCCTGCACCCAAACTCCCTCCCTCTTAATTAAACCTAATTTTTGACTTACCAGCATCCCTGTGCCCCCAACATGCTGAATAACAAAGCTCTTCCTGTACTTAGAATAAAACCCTCTCTCCCAGCGGTATGAGCCCATTGGTTCTCTTTGCCAAGAGGAACTAGATTTCCTGCATCATCTCCTCTGGATAAGTATTCTACGAATAGCAGGCACAAAGATTTTTATGTAGAAAAATATATGTATTAACATTCTTAAACAGATAAGCTTGAAGAGTTTATAAGCTGTGAATGAGAAACTTTTTCCTGAAGCATTGTAAGAGCTGTAGACTCTCACTACTAGTGACTCATTGATCCATCATGTCCCCCATTACATTTGAATAATTAAGATTCCACTCTATATGAAATAAAATGTTAAAACCACAAATATCACTTTTGTATACATCTCTCAATTTAATCAAGTATTTTGTTACAAAGAAAAATAAATTCAATAAACAGAGAAGGTAAAAATTAAGAATGAAATTTATTAATGTTAATTAATGCTTGAAGGTAGAATTATGTTTCTTTCAATTGGACCCATTAAAGCAGCTTTAATATAGATTTTCACAGCAAGCTGAAGATTTTCAAGTGCAGATAATTAGGCAAGCTAGTACTATTTTAACCCCTCTGGAGTATAATTGGTTGATAAGGTTTTGAAATGTTACAAGGTCTAGGACAAAAAGATTAGCTTTAGTCTCTTCAGATCAAAATTGAAAGCTAATTAAATAATATTATAAAAGAGAGGGAAAAGGTTTAATGCTACTTTTATTCAATTTTAATTTCCATCTTCTAAGAAAAACAAGTGAACATATTTTAATTCAATTTATTGAGAGACCAGCACATGAGTTGCAGAAAGGGAGAATTATTGCTCTCCTATTGTCCTCTGAAGCGAATATTCTAAATAAAACTACACTCTTGTGTCACAGTGTTTCTAATGTGTTCCAGGCATTTCTATGAGCATCCACTGGAGGTAGCAGAAGTGGCCACTTATGGACACAGGACTAGAAGGGACCTTCTAGGTTATCGAATCCAGTCCTCTGCTATCACATGCAACTCCATAATACAATCCCATTCATAAATGTATCAAGCTCCATCGTAAAACTAGGTAAGTTTTCTGCCCCAACTCCTCCCACTGAAAGAAAGGCTGTTCCAGAACCTCACTCCTTAGAAGGTTAGAAAACTTTTTCTAATTTCCAGCCTAAATTTATTCAGTTTAGAGACATGTGCCAACATCGTCCTTTAGCTTAAATAGCTCTTCTCCAAAAAGGTCTTTACCCTTTAGTATATTCAGAGAGCAATCATAACCCCCTCTCAGCCTTTGTTTTGTTAGGCTAAACAAGCCAACCTCTCAGCCTATTTTATAAGAGGAGACTTTCTATTCACCTGATCATACTAGTAGCCCTTCTCTATACTTATTCCAGTCTGAATTAGTCACTCTTCATCATCTGAGCATGGGTGACCAGAACTGTATCGAGTATTCAGATGAAGTCTTACCAGTGCCTTGTACAATGGCATTAATACTTCCCTAACTCTACTGAAATACATCCTAGGATCTGACTTGCCTTTTTCACAGCTGCGCTACATTGGTGGCTCTCAGGTATCCTGTGATCAACTAACTAATACATACAGGTCTTTCTCCTCTTCTGCTGCTTCCAACTGATGAATCCTCAACATATAGCAATAATTCCTGTTATTAATCCCTAAATGCATAATGGGATATGCACACACATAATAAACTATCAGTTTAGTTTTGTCAAATTCTTAAATTACATTTCTAAGAGACAACACCTGAAGGGAAAAGGGAAGTTGGAGATAGATTTGTGCAGGATACAGCCTTCAAAAGAACAACAGTTTGTGGTAGGAAAGTAGCTAATCCTTTTTACCAAGGTATCACATCCTTTTTCTTGAGGGGGAAAAAAAAAAAAAGACACTTGGAGGTATGTTTGATCATAAGGCATTTCTGCAATCAAGTGGAGAGAAATTTGAATCAGTAACATAACAGTTTGATAAAAGTGTGCAGGTACGATCAATATGGTTGTTCTTCAGAAATTCTCCCAACCCCCCCAAATCTATGGCATGATTACTAATCAGGTTTGTCCACAATAACAAGAAAGGAGATATTTTAGATTCAACTGGAAAGCAAAATAAGAAGTATATCTATGCCATTCCTTTAAAGTACCTTTATGGTGTATATCAATTGAGAAGGTTTTCTTAATTTGTTTTTGTTTTGTTTTTTTACAATGAACATTTCTAACAAACTTTAAAAAAACCTCAGTAAGCTCATCTTTACAGAACAAAAAAAAAATAGTAAAAGTCAGTGCATACACACACATTTTTTTCTGCTTGCAGTTCACCTTTAAGATAGAATTCAAGCCATGCCTCACCTTCCTAAGACTGGGGAATCAGCATGAAGGAAAACTATTGATCAATATACTGACGAAGGTGGAAATTCAACAATAGTATTGGAAGGAATTTTTAGCATACAAAATCCTATCTTTTCCAACCTTTGTGTAAGATGGGCCACTAGAGATGCAATGACTATATGAGACAAAACTACTGCTTTAAGAACAAAGATACTCCATATAAGACACCTGAGCCCACAAGGATTAAATAGTAATTCTACTATGAAGGCCCAGAACACTTTTTTGGGGGGGGGGGGACGGGGGGAGATGTAGGTTTTGGAGGAGGCAGGAACTAAACTCGATTGCGTAGTTAGATTGAGTGATGTCTAATACTCACTTATCTATTGTTATAACACTCCAGTTATGGAAAAAGAGTGCTAAACATCCCCCAAAGAATATGGGGGGGTTGGATAATGGTGGCATACTTTACAGTTTGCAGCTGTCAAACTCCCATCAAAAATGTCTTTTAGCTGGGGGATGGGGTTGAGCTGGTGCTGAAATGTGGGAAGTGCAGGGAAATAATGCTTCTCTACCCTTTGTCTCTTACAAGTAGGAGTGCAAGATCACTGATGATAAAACTGTTGAGTCACTAATCTA
This sequence comes from Trachemys scripta elegans, assembly GCF_013100865.1. Lineage (NCBI taxonomy): Eukaryota > Metazoa > Chordata > Testudines > Emydidae > Trachemys > Trachemys scripta. The sequence goes on from NC_048303.1 coordinate 101,113,871, forward strand.
GGTTTGTAGGGTTGCCTGTGATATTTTCTTTTTGGTGATGGTCAGTGCTTAATTTGTGCCAGGGCTTGCCAGGGCTGAGACCCAGCACCTCTAGGCTTGGCAGTTCATTGCCCCGGCACCTCCGGGTGAAAGGAAGTAGAAAAATTGCTTGAGCCCAAACACCTAATTACTTGAGCCCTGGCACCTCTTTCATTACAAACTGAGCTCTGGTGATTGTGTATCTATTCTCAGGGAGTGGAGGTGGCCCTGGAATTCTTCAGAGTATGTAAGCGCTCATGTCTTTTCACTGAAATGGTGGGCTTCATTGAAGGGCAAAGCCTCCACGGTATTTTAGACCCCCTCTGGGAAATCCCGACACTTGTAGCCAAGACACATGGCACATTACCATGGCCGTTGCCATTGACATGGATGATGTGTCTGCTGCATCAGCTGCTGATTGAAGTGCAGTTCTGGCCACCAGTTTACCTACTTCAATAAGAGCTTGGAACTGAGTTCTGTCTTGCTGTGGCAGCTTATCTACAAAGTCTGTGAACTTGGAATAGTTCAGATAGCCTTCTTTAACCAAAAGCACTGGATAGTTCACTATTCTGAACTGAAGGGTAATGGACGTGAAGACCTTTCTTCCCAACAAGTCTAGATATTTAACCTCCTTGTCAGAACAAGTGGATTTTGGATGTTGTCTCTGTGGTAACTTGTACAGCTAGAGATTTAGATGGAGTATGGGTAAAGAGAAATTCTGCTTTCTTGGCTGGAACAAAAAAGCGTTTCTCTGCCTTCTTGGGGGTAGGAACGTATGTGGTTATTGTATGTCAGACTGCTCCAGCAGATCCAGAATAGCTTCATTAACTGGAATTTCTAGCCAGCCAAATCAAGTTTGCAGAATATCCTTTAGGGAGATCCGGTGCTCCTCTGCCACTCCATGCAATAATTCTTGGAACAGATTACAGTTGTCTGGAGGGAACAGAGATGCCAGAGTGACTAATTCATCGAGAGATGAACTAGAAAACCTTGTTGGTACCATCAGAACCTGTAATGTTCCTTTTCCGTGGGGTCAGGACGAAGCTCCAGCTATTTCCCTCAAAGAGGAATGCTGGAGTGACTCCCTAGTACAGAGGTGGGCAAACTACGGCCTGTGGGCCACATCCGGCCCCTGGGACCATCCTGCCCAGCCCCTGAGCTCCTGGCCAGGAAGGCTAGCCCCTGCTGTTCCCCCTCCCCTGCAGTTATGCTGCTGCGCGGGCAGCGCTCTGGCCAGCGGGGCTGCACACTCCTGCAGGGCTGCGCAGCAGCATGTCTGGCTCCGGCCAGACGGCACGGCTGCCAGACATGCTGCTCTGAGCAGCATGGTAAGGGGGCCAGGGCTGGAGGATTGGATAAGGGGCAGGGAGTTCCGGGGGGCAGTCAGGGGACAGGGAGCAGGGGGCAGTTGAATAGGCATGGGAGCCTGTCGGGGGCGGGCATGTGGATAGGGGTTGGGGCAGTCAGGGGACAGGGAGGGTTGGATGGGGGTGGGGTCCTGGGAGGGCGGTTAGGGTTGGGGGGGGGGGTCTCAGGAGTGGGCGGTCAGGAGACAAGGAGCGGGGGGGTTGGATTTGTCAGGGTTTCTTCTCCACCAGAGTGAGGGTGTGCCCCCTCATAAACATATTCTTTTACTCCCATTTTAAAATAACTTTCATTATAGCAATGACTGAAACAAAGTCCTCCTTAACATTATTGCATACTCTTTGCAAATCACTGCACAGACCTAATCTAGTGAACAAAATATGTATCACAACAGCTATTACATGAGCATGCAGACGTTTTCCCTCGGTTATATTATGACCATTTGAGAGTCTTTTATGGTGAAAGGTTTACATTATCTACCTGGATTTTACATTGAGTTTATTTTGAGAAAAATATAGAAAATTCTGTTTCTAACACTGATGTATTATTCCATGATTCATTAAATGCCTGTGACATGGTGCTGAGCTGGAACACCTGAGCCAGCCCTCTGTCATGCCAGTTCCAATTAAGGGAGGTAGGTTGGAGCTGCCTAGAGAAACCTGCACCTGATTGGCAAAGGGGAAACAGATGCCAGCCTGATTAGCCTGGGGCTGCATAAAAGCCTCAGGGGAAGAAAGCCATGGGGGAGCGGGAGAGCAGGAAGAAAGGGAAAAGGTAGGGAGTGGAAGCAGGGAGGTAGCTCTCCCCTCCAGCAGACAGCAAAGGGTTACTTATATGGTGAATAGGTCATGGGAGCACAACCTGTAAATAAACTGCACCGGTGGTTACTGAACCCAGGGTCTCCGAGTGACTTTATCAGCCCAACTGGGGCAGGGGCCAAGAGGGCCCTGCAGCGCCATGTTACGATTCATTGGGGGGGGGAGGGGGAGTACATGAGGAACACTAGTTTTATTAAACACCTGAGAAATGTGCAAGAATAGAAAGGAGAAAATGCACTAATTAAAGCACTAATTATAAACAGTCGCTGAGATGGTGCGAACTCACCTCTGGTGAGCTGGGTGCAGCCCTGTACTCTTCCCTTTCTCTGCTTCCAGTGCTATCTGTTGGCTGTTGCCCTCATCAGGTGGATATTCAATGTTTCAGCCCTCTGGTTAAGTCACTCAGTTAATAGATGGATGAACCCCTTCTGGGGTAAAAGGTCCAAAAGGACCTGTCTCTATGCCCTTGTTAAAGTCTGTAGCCCTGTCTCTGGGCTCGGTTCTCAGCCCTCTCTGGGCTAGCTTTAAGTCCGTGCTTACCCTGGTACACAGCAGTGCCCCCAGGGCTTTCTCCCTGGAGACACTTTGATTTTATCAGTTCTTATTGTCCCAGCTCTCCAGCCAGGTCACTCCTTCAAGTTCAGCCCTCTTTTGGGGTAACAAAGTTCAACAAATGGTTGGTCCTTTTCAGGGTCTTCAGCCCCATCCCTGGGCCTGTTTCTTTTAATGCAGTCTTATCCCCTCCTTGGGGCTTAGGCCACTTCCCCAGTGGCCGGGGGGGGTTGGGGGGGGAGGGGGGGGAAGGAGACCTGGGCCTGCCCATTACTCCAGGTCCCAACCCAGGGACCCTATAAATAACTGACACGTTGCTTCCTTTAATAGCTGCTGCTGCTATTCCCTGGGCTACTTCCCATGTAACCCCTTTCTCTTCACCCTTACGCCAAGGCTGAAGTTGTTAACTCTTCTTCTTCCTCACTTAATGCCAATGCCACCAGAACCCATCTTCTGGTTCTCCCTTGAGCTCCAGCAAGGAGCACCCTTCCTTATTCTTGAGATCCGAGCCAGGAAATGATCTGCTCAGGCCTGGCAGCTCCTTTTAACAGAGCCTGCTGCATTCTGAATGGCTGCCTCTCCTCAGCCTTTTATAGACAGACCTGGAGGACCCACTTTCACTGCTCTTTTTCTGAGGCAGGACATGGTAGGACCGCGAGACCTCAAAGGACCTGGTCACCCGTCACAGTCACAAATAATTAAATATTCATTAATTAAACTCCAACGAGTCCATTGTGTACTTTACGTTATATTTCAATGTGCTTATAATACTTATTGCTTTTGCTCTTGCCCTTTTGTGCTTTTTATATGGATATTTTCTATACTGTCTACAAAGACAAAGCAAATATATCAGCTGGTTGTACTACATCAGTACATAATAGTTTAATAATAGCATGCACAGAAGCACTATATGAGCTAGCTATTATCAAGTGCTAGATGGTGCCATTAAGGTCCTGAGTATGAAGTGGTACACAGCCATATAACCCCAGGGTGAGCTCCAGGAAATAATGTCTCTCAGAGATGGTGGGGAGCATAAAGTCTGGTCAGCAGCCAGCCATCATTGCTGGCCAGAGTGTAAGAAGGGGCAGAAACTAATCTGACAGGAGTAGACAACAGGTTGGTAACATTTCTAGAGCCCTGTCTGCAATGGGCTATCCACTTTTACTACCACTAAAGAAACTGCAAATTATGGGTCCAACTTTTGCTAATGTAAAGACACCCTGAGAGGCTATTTATCTCCCATTATGATATCATCAGAGCTGCAATCAACAGAGGCGCAAAGTAATGCCCCTTTCATTTAAAAGAAAGATCCCATCCTTCCTGGATCTCAAAAGGTCTTTTCTTATTAATCTTCAGGATATGTTGCAAGGCCTGTTTTTCCCCTGGAATTTTGAGAAGGTAGTGAGTTGAGAGTTATGGAGTGATTGGTTAAGAGGGAACTGTTTTGTCCTCTTACATTTTGTAGATGTTATTGCAAGACTTTTTTAATATCTAATTTTGGATTTTATTATTATTGTATCTTAAGTTTTATGACAGTGCTTAGGGTTTTGACTATGCACTTAAAAGTTATCAAAATAAATAAAATAGCTTCAACTTTGTTATGGTTCCTCAGTTTTAACAAAAGATTTTGTTCAACACTTACAGTTTTCCTTTCTCTTTATTGATTTAAAACATTCAATTGTGAAGAATGTAAGTGACAACATGAATGGTTTATGCCAAGTATGTTTTATCATTATTCTTTTATCCTAGCATTTGATTTAGGCTGCTAAATATTACTAAACACTATTATAACTAGAATACACAAGTGGTATTACATTTAGGTCTGGTACAGTCTCCCACAAATATAAGCTAATACACATTTATCCTTCCAATTTATTTGAAAATGTGAGCTATCCCAGCAAATATAATAATAATAAAAAAAAGACAATTGTCAAAAATAAGGAAACATCTCAAAACCTTCCCAAACCAGAATTTCCCACAGTCTATTTTACCAGAAAAAGACTGGAAGAAAAAAGATGAGCTTTCCACATTGACTTGAAGGTCAACAAATTCAGGCTTTGGCAGACTAGTATGGGAAGCAAGAATTAGAACTGACAACCTTTCTCTGAAAAGATCTTGTCCACACCTCTACCCATTTAAGCCAAAGGATTATTAGCTCAAGCACCTCATCTGAGCTCAACTGTTGTCTTACATATGAAGAAGAGAAGAGATCTTCTCTGAGGCCTCTAGGATCTAAACGTACATTTAGAGCACAGTGATCTAAAATATCTACTTTAACACACTAGCAAATCAAATACTGATTAGAAGTAAGTTATAACAACTATATTCCTCATGTACTTACTTAAAACATACTAACCTCTTCCAGTGCCTGTATTTTGTTGTCTTTGACTTGCAAAATTTCTAATACTTTCCTGTCCTTGACTTCAGCTTTCTGCTTTTCTCTAGAAACAAAAAATAGACACTTTATTAGTCATAATTTGCAGTTAATCATTTGAATTTTTCATGTCCTGATAATGAATGTCATTTTAAAGCACAGAAAATTAAATTATCTAAGGCTGACAGCCTCTACGGAATTAATCAGGGAGCATATGGCAAGTGACAGCAAATTACATTGGCAAACAGCTAAGACAACTTTATTCTAAAGAAACAGGCGTACCAAGAGTTGAAATATCATAAAAAGAAAACCTAACGTAATCTGCAGTGTTACTTCCAAAAGGCATGGTCTATTCAGCTATATAATGAGCAAACTCTTTTTTTCCTGTTAGCAACACAGAAACCTTAATTTGGCAGATCTCCCACTCAACTTGATGGCATTTTTCTGTTTGTCTGTAACACAATCATTTTTGAATGCTGCATCCAATCAATACCAACATTTCAGGTAATGTTCTAGTCATCAGTTGGCAGGACCCTATTGATTTTGGTGAAAATCAAAAAACTGGATGCACAGAGCCCCTAGCATCTGGTTAGCAGACCATCAGTTGTAATCAGGTCTGCAACTGTCTATATATCAACAAATTGGTTGATGGAGCCATTAAGACCTTCTATCATAACAACACCTCTGCCTTTCATCTCAATTGACAGTAAAATGTTAACACTCTGAAGAAGAACTCTATGTATGCTCCAAAGCTTGTCTCTCTCACCAACAGAAGTTGGTCAAATAAAAGAGATTATGTTACCCACCTTGTCTCTCTGGAACCAACACAGCTACAACAACACTGCATAGAACATTCTCAATTACTTATTTCCTAGACAGAAAAGAAATAAGAACGGGAAGAAAGGATGTATGAGGGAATACACAGAGCCCAGGCACAGGGGAGAGATTTGAGAACCCTGGAATCAGGGGAAAAGAGTATTAGGGGAGGGGAGACATAGAGCCCCTGGCATGATGAGGAGTTCAATTTCAGGGAGTCCCTGAAATAGAGGGGGTGGGAAGTAGGCATACAGGGGTGCTTGTGGGAGGTAAGGGAGAAATACAAGGAGCCCCTGGTGTATGCAATGAGCTTGGCCCATAAAAGCAGTGAATTGTGCAACCCTCCCTAGTTCCATATTGGGAAATTTTAAAAGGATAGCATACATTGTGGCACAAGCCGATTTTTCCTCAGCATCCACAGGAGTTCTATTCTAAGGCTGTCAACAACTAGAAGTTTTTCGCTCAAAATGTACTGCTCCCTAATGCTTTCTAACATGATGTCCTCTCAAAGTCCCAGGATTGCTAAAACTTCCAATCTGATTCTGATTGCACACAGAGTGTTAACTCTATATGGGGAAATTTTTTTTACACGGAGTAAGCATCTTTGAAGACCCAAAAAAAAGGTGGTCAGTGTGAGCAACCTTCTTCTACCTCCGCAGAAGAAGTTGTAAGCCAAATGGTTATTTTGGTGAGAAATAAGCACTACAAGAAACCAGACCTATTTGTTGTGTTTCGGAGACATACTTAAAAGCAGAGTATTATCTACTTTATTGGCTTTCTAGAATTAATGCAAAAAGTTTTTAAAAGCTATTCATCAAGCAATATCAGAAAACCTTGTATTTCAAGTTTATCCAGCTCTGAGATGGGTGTAAGTAGGACCAAACAGAAACTTTGCGGTTTATCTCTTGGTCATGCAGTGCTCTATGTGTTTGACTAGTTGTATATTGCTTGTTGATTTAGACTGTATGCACCTCAAAAAAGACCTTATTTAGTCCATGGCCTATACGGTGCTGAGCACACTGGGTCTGATCCTAAGCCCACTGAAGTCAGTGGAAAGACGTCTATTGACTTCAGTGGACTTTGGTTCATGCCCAGTGTTAGTATTCAACAAATAAATATAGCAATGTTAAACTGTATGGATTATATGGCAGAATTAATTCTCATATATACAAGCATTTTTTTAGGAAATGTAATTGAAATTGAGCTCAACTTATGGTACACCTCTACCCCAATATAACACGATTTTGGATATAACGCGGTAAAGCAGCGCTCCAGGGAGGTGGGGCTGCGCCTCCAGGGGATCAAAGCAAGTTTGATCAAAGCGGGTTTTACCTATAACGCGGTAAGAGTTTTTGGCTTCCGAGGACAGCGTTATATCAGGGTAGAGGTGTAAGTGTAAGATTGGCAGTTATTACAGTGATAACCACAGCATAAATAACTAAACAGGGAAAAAAATAATAGAAACAGTTCCAGCCTCCTCTGCAAAATTTGTCAGCATATATGTTTTACTACATTTGGTCAAAAGCTTACAGTTCCTACTCAAGGAAAATTCCCATCACAAACAGAAGAGAGAAAACTAAACATAGGTCATGTCTACAACACTAGAACCACTTTATCAGGATAGGAATACCAGCATGCTATACCAGCAAAGCACTCCTAGTATGGACGCAGCTAACCTGGCTAAGCTATGCCAGGCAATAAAACTACCCCTATGAGTGAAACAAGCTATGCCAGTAAAAGCGCAGCTTTGCTAGTATAGCTGCTTCTACACTAGGTCCTCCTGCCAGCACAGCTCTGTGTCCTAATTTGGCAAGTGAGATCAGTTTTAATACTGGATAAAAGAGCCACAAGATCTGTCTATGTGGTAACGAGGCATTCAAAGTAGAGGGCCATCAATTTAATTTCCAGTGGGACTACTCGCATGTTTAAAGTTAAGCACGTGCTTAGGTGCTTTGCTTGATCAGGTCAACAGTGCTCTGAAGGTTATTAGAAGCTTTAGAGACAAATGAAAAGATAGGTCCCTTAGAATTAAAATGGGCACTATATAGAGTCAGGGGAAAGATATATGAAATACAGACAAGACACAAATATAAATATTTTTAAACACAAAAAAACTCCTAGCTTCTTTGCCCAATATGATCTTGTCTAACCCTCTAACTTCGAGAATGTTAAATATTAACTCTAGGGTGACCAGATGTCCCAATTTTATAGGGAGAGTCCCGATTTTTGGGTCTTTTTCTTATATAGACTCCTGTTACCACCCACCCCCATCCCAATTTTTCACACTTGCTGTCTGGTCACCCTAATTAACACCAGTGGTTCCAATATTAATTCCAATTGGTTTAACTCCAATCCATACCCATGCACAAGTTGCTGCTAACCTATTAATAACTCCTTTTATCCTTTTCAGTACTCAAGTTTTATTTAAACCTTGTCAATTCCAATTTTCTATTCAAAATGCACTTTTACCCTCAGATCTTCTTCCTCCCTCTCCATCTAATTCTTCCAAAATCTCCCAATGCACACTGACTTTCAGTCTCTCGTCCACTGTCCTTTCCATTTCTCTACGTAACAATCACCCCCTTCCCAGACTGCTGGGCTGTACGTCTGGTCTTGAAACCAGGCGGGTTTGGTTTTAGACTTTGCCTGCCACACCACTGAGCAGATGATGTGGCTGCAGCAGTAGCTCCTCCAGCAACAGCAGCAGCTTCGGTGACAGAGGAAGGAGAATGTGTACAAGGAAGAAGAGGACAACAACAAGCAACTTCTACTACAAGTGCTGCTCATAGAGCAGCTTCACATGGTACAGTGCTGTTTCTGGGCTCAGGAAACCAGCACTGACTGCTGGGAAAGGATGTTTCTGCAGATCTGACTAGCAGTGGTGAGAGAAGTTCAGGATGACGAAGGCAACCTTTTTTGAGATATGTGCTGAACTAGTACTGGAGCTGCAGTGGCTGTGTCAACATGCAGTCCCCTATACCTATTGAGAAGTGGGTCACCATTGACATCTGGAAGCTGGCTGCCCCTGAATGTTACTGGTCCATAGCCAACCAATTTGGCATAGGGAGATCAACTGTTGGGGCCATTGTCATGCAGGTGTGTTGCAATGGGTTATAAAGCTTGGCTCAGGACATTATTAATGGCTTTGCACAACTGGAGTTCCCAAATTGTACTAGGGCAATTGATGAGACCTCATCCCTATCATTTACCCTCTGCACCAGGACTCAGAATTCATAAACAGAAAGGGGTTATTTCTCCATGGTACTGCAGGGGCTGGTTGTTCCCCATGGTAGGGTGGTTTGGAAAGGTCCACGTTGATAGGATGTTTCTGAACTCAGCTCTATTTACCTTAATGAATAAAGGACATTTGCCCTAGGACTCTATAATGCTCCACATTAATACTGTGCAGATGGTTATCCTGGGGAACCCAACTTATCGTCTGTTTCCCTAGCTAATGAAGCCATTCACAGGAGGAAGTACTTAACTTCTGTTGTGTTGCTGAATGACAGGGGAGTGGACATTTGGCCATCTGAAAGGAGGATGGAGCTGTTTGTGGAATAGGTTGGAGGCTGCTGAAAAAAAAACTTGCCTAAGTTTATAGCTGCATGTTGTATTTTGCACAATATTTGTGAGAGTAAGGGAGAAAGGCTTAAGATGGGTGGGAGGCTGAAGTGTGATGACTTGCTCAGTTGTTTGAGCAACCAACTATGTGTCCACCAGAAAATGGAAACAGACAGGGAAATATTGTCACGGATGCCTATGGCCCTTACTTTGAGTCTCAGGCCTGAAAATGGGCAGCTTTACATCCAGCTGCTCTCCCATATAGAAGAGGGTGGGGGGGATGGATTGTGAGCAGCACAGTCTCTTTTATGGGTGGTAGAAGTGGCATATTGTGACTCTCAGTATTTTATCCTGTGTCTGTGCCTTGATACTTTTATAAAAAATGATGACCTTTGCAAAATGTCTGCGTTTTCTGTGTAGAATGAATTGCTGACTCTTAGTAAATGAATTTTAAAGTTTTTATTATTATTAAACAACAATCTATTATCTAACAACCAGAAATAAACCTTTAATTAAAACAATAATGAAACAAAACTTTAGAGTGATGTAGAGCAGTGTACAGCAGAACACAACAATGGGGGTGGGGGTTAATTCACAGGTGCGTAAAGGCCTTGTCTCTGCCTCTTGCTCTTGTGCCTTCTGTTGAGTGATGGGGCTCAAAGTTATGAGGGACATTATTTGGTTCAAAAGAGCTGGTCTCTGAAGTACAATTCCTCTTACTACCCTGAACTTGGGCCTAGGCATGTCTTCTGGGAGCACGGCTGCAGGGACATAGAGGGGAGTAGATCCTGGTGTTCCCAGTATCTCGTACTGTCCAGGGGCAGCAGAACATGGCTATGTCCTGGTTTAGGCCATTGCATTGCCTGCTGCCCTAACAGCAGCATGTGCTTCAGCGGAACGTTCTGGTTCTGCCTCAAGCAGTGGCTTCTGCAGCTCCCTCTGTTTTTGCACAGTGTCTTTTCCATAGCCACACTGTCTCTGACCACTCCACCAATCTCTCTAGACAATTCATTATTTTCCTTCTCTGACTTCCACCTCTCCATTGCTTTCATGGATTTTGTGAGGTCTGAGAACATTCTATCCCAAGTTTGCTGTTTCTTCCCCCTCAGTTTAGCCAGCCACTCATTCTTGAGGATCTGGGTGCTGTAGAAGCAATGAATGGGGGAGTAGGAAGAAAAACAAGCAGTTATTGTTCATATTCCAGAGAGGCTATGATAACACTTTTTTAGTGTGCATTTCTGATTTCCCTTCACTGAGATTCTTCTCAATCTTAGAAGAACCTCAGAGATATTAAATGGCGTGTGCACTAGGAAGAGTAGTTTGGGATTTTTGATTGTGCAGTATATTCTGTTTGGGTTTGCCATTGTACCTTGAAAGCTGAGGAAATAAGAGGGGGTTGAGAATTATGTTCCTGGTTTGGCTTTGCAGTTTTGCTGTGCTTTGGAGGTTCTTAGAGTGTTAGATAAGTTAGTAGCGGGAACGGTGGATAGTAATCCCCTCTACTTCTCCTTTAGGCTGTCCTGACTCTCAATGGTATTACCCTGAGACTGGTAACTAGGAGGCAGAGAATGGCCTCCTTCATAAAGGCAAAGGGGAGACCAGTGAGATACACTGTAAAGTTATTCACCAAGATGGTCCCCCCAGAAGTGCTGCAGGAGTGGAAGGCAACTGGCAAGCTATACTGGGGGAAATTACCATGCACCTCTCCTGCATAATGTCTGGACCAAAATCAAGCAATTTCTCAGCTTTAGATTCTGCTTTACCTCCCCTGAAGACATGATGAAAGTGCACAGAAAAATAGATAGGATGCTGCACTGATTATCTGAAGCATTTACTGTTCCCCATCTTCATGTAAGCCTGTGAAAAGCCATTAAGAGGTTTACTATGCATAATGTAAAGATCTTTTACAGGACATTTATATCTCAGCAGGCAGCTGTAGTCCTTAGTACCTGTATGGACACGCAACGCCCATGTCTCCCTCATGTAAACAGAGAACACTAACCAAACTTCCTTTTCCTATATCCACTGTCTCAGTACTGTTGAATTTTGCACAATTTAATGTTTTCATTGTGTGATTATGTTGCAGGTCAGGTAGAGCTTGCAGCTGCTCCACGGTGCTGGCTGCCATTTTGAGCAGGGTGAACAGTGGGGAGCTGGGGCTGTTCAATAGGAAGGGAGAAAGAAAATGGGTAGATGGTATGTGCCCTTAGTGACATGGGTTTGAAAAAGGATGACGGTCACAGTTTTAGTATGAGACAGAAGCCGTGTGTCTGGCCAGAGCAGCTGGCATTCTGAACATGGGTGGTGGAGAGGGCGAGCAGACAGCATGAGTTGAGAGAGAGAGAGGCAGAGGCTCAAGACTTGGAAAGGCTCTTGGCTCATAACAGCCAAAAATGGCTACAAATCCTGGGGCATCTGGAACACAAGTTAGAACTTGTAATAGCATAATTGTAAATTGTAAAGATAGATACTTATGTGACATGGTTCCCTCAATAGGATCTGCACCTCAGTCCCAGCCTGGGTTTCTGATTGATAATCAGACTCACTTCATACACAGCTACCATCAGGGTCCTGAGTCATAAAGGGATCCTGTCTTTCTGGGGACAGCTCTTCATTGGCCTCCTCTCATTCTTCCTCCCATGACTGTTGATGTTCATTCTTGGTGGAGGGGCCACAGAGAAGGATTAGGGTCCACAACCTCTTTGGGCTCAATAGTGGTATAATTGCTCAAAATCCTGTCTAGCTCCTCAGGTTTTCACTGCTGGACCTTTCCCTGGTATCCTTGGTTTTAATATAAGTCCTCTTGAGCGGTTTCCTCTTTTTTCCAGCAATGGTTGGCCTCCCAGTTGTGATCCTTGCAGATATCAGCTTAGCAACGTCTCCCAAAAGATCTTTATTCTGGAGACTGGCCACATAGCTTCTGCACCAACACTTCTCCACAGATGTCAGGTCTTATCTAGGGCCTCGGCGAGGCTCCAACAGGCTGCTCAAGACATGTTGGAAGGCTTCTGAAGTAATATCACAGCAATGCTGTTATATTTGAATCCAGGAACAAATGAGCAAATTCTGGTCCTGTGCCAATTTTTAAATGGGGGGAGGGGCATCTGATCAGCTGACTCTATGCAGTGGAGGGCACAGAGATAAACAGTCACCGGCAAAGCAGTGTGAAATAGCAACTGGAGGACTGCCAAAGTAGTACATGGCAACATTGTGCACCCATGAACAATACACCGACCTCTCAATTCAGATTGAACTTAATACACTTTGAAAGAGGATACCAGAGTTCGTGATAAATGCAGAGTTAGTGCACTGTAATGAATTGTCTCATGTGTATACAGGCATTTTCACACCACAATTAGCAGTGAGCATTTTTAAAGGGTGGGGTAATTAACTAGCTTGTTCTAATAAAGCTTTGCAATCATAACTTGGAAATTTATTAAACCTGCATTCAGTTTGACTAATTGATATGAAAACCTGATGGGTGGGGGGTGGTTTTCCTAAGGTGAGCCCCAAAAGAACTCGGCAGCTTTTGTTTTTATTTTAAAGAGGGAATTAGAAGCAAATGAATACAATAACCAAGAATGAAGCAAGAAAACAAGCTTCACTGGAGCAGTGGAAAAGTGTGTGCACAGCTAATTCCAGTGTTTTATTGGTAGTCAAGTATTTATGAAGCCCTGTAACTTTAGGACAAAGCTGCACCAGAGTGATTTTTAAGAATGAAAAGTCTGGGATTAGACAGAGAGAAAGAGTCCTGTATTAGCACTGCAAAGGAAGTGTAGATTACACATATAATATACATACACACCCCTGAGATTCCAACTGCATAGCTAACAAAATGCAATCTTTTCCCTAATCATTGGTTACTGGTTCAGCAAATATAGTGGCCCTTTAACAAAATTTGCAAGCAATGAGATTTGTAACACACATCCACATTCAATTTCACAAGTGGAAAAAATATTTGTGTATAATTAATTCAAAATGTTAGGGTATTTGTATTCTTTATTCCAGCTACAAAGATGACACATACCATAATCTTGGATAATGTCACAGAAATGTGCTTCAATTAGTTATCACAAATTACTAAAGAAGAAAACAACTACAACTTATTACAGTAATATAAAGATGCAAGGGATGTTAGCAGAAGCTTGCAGCATAAATTAAAGCCTTGTATGGAATTTTATCAGCAGCTTCTCCTGGCGGTATAGTATGACTTCCAATACTCATTACAGGGATGCTCCCAAAAGAGACACTAGGTAAAACTACCGTATGCTACAGTACTATAATATCTTTGGATCTCTTGCTGCAGTTTAAAGGATACTGTTCAATTAGCATGGCTAAAATAAGACTTGTTCTTTATAAAGGAAACAGGTATATAGAAAAAAAAATCTTTGTTGGGTCCCTTTATACATTTACAATACATTAAAAAGGTTCACCAAAATATGAAAAAAAAAATCATGCACTGTCAAGAAGTTGATGATGATCAATGACTGAGACAAACTCCTGTTTAGCTAATTAGAACCACTGATGAGCAATAATGATCTGAGCTAAGAATATTTGCAGACTTCTTTAGGATGAAAAATGGAGTGAAGAGAGGCTGTCAATTCATACAAGTTTTAAGCTCCAATCACTTTTCCCATGAGTACTACCTATTTAAAAATTTTAACATAGCTGTATTTAGCCACATGGATTATCCACATTCAGCTTTCACCATCCACCGAAAGCCAAAAATCTGTGAAATTATTCTAAAGCATTAACTAAATTTTATTGTGTTCTGGCCCACGCTATATATTATACAACATGACAGTATTATTTTCTGGGATTTGGCCCATTTTTAATGAGTTGTCAAAAATGAAATATTAGAGACTATAAGGAAACATTTAACTATGAATGAGGTGTGAAAATAGAACTTGCATTACAAAAGCCCACAGATTTTCAAAAGCAAAGTTCAGTGAAGTTTGTAAAAATATTATATTTCATAAAATAAATTTGCAAAGCAGTAGAAAAAGTAATAGGGAAAAGAGGTATTTTGGATTCTACCATTGGTCTTTACTTGCATCAATCATTCAATTAACCATTCTTCTGAAAAAAATAAAAACCATCTGAGCTAAATAAAGATGTGCTATTTTTTACATTTAATGACAACTGGTTTAACTAATAAAAAGACTGGGGCTGTTTATTTGGAGAGCTCTCCATAGTTTTATTGCTCACCTCATCTCGATTACCATATGGATCACATTTTTATAAGAGCCTATTTTTTAATACTCAAAAAGAGCCCCTTTATAAATTTCCCCCTGAATATCTAAGGAAGTTTGGAGACTCTGAATTGTGTGATAAAATCATGGTTACATTCTCATTATTATTTATTTGGCTATCAAATTTAAAATTATGAAATGATTCCCTGGACATATACTTTTTTTAAAAATTTCATTTAGAAATTGGAGAAGGAGGGAGACAAGAAACTTGAAAGGCTGCAATATTTCAAGCAGAACCTTGTGCCGGCGCAGAACCTGCAGCAGGAATTGGGCTTATGCCTAATTTTTCAATTGGAAACTTTATGGTGCCTTTCACTACATAGTAAGTGAAAGAGTTGAAAAAACAGGGCTAATTAATTTTGATATCCTAATAAATTTCTATTCCTCCTCATTCAGATCCTAGGAATGCAAAACCTAACACTTAACAGTCAACCCAGATTTTATAATTGCCACATGCACAATGAATTCCTTTGTCTTTAAATACTTAGAGAATTGTACTTCAAACTGATTTATAAAATATGGGAGGAAAAAGAATACATACTTGAATGCCATTCATGCTACAATTTTTAAAGAAAGGCCATTTATTTCTATAACATGATCACGTAGCCTACTTGAATATTTCTTTACAACATGCAAAATTAAGTACCGGTACATAAATCTTTAAGTAAAATCAATCTGATTGCAACCAAAACAGGAAAAAGAAAAATATCATACTCTGAAATTAAATTATTTTTCATAGATTCTAAAAAAGTTATCAACTTATATGTATATACTCCTATGATATCTGTTACTTGTTCTGTTATCTATTTTATTGCATGTTTCATAATGGAAAAGTATCATTAAAGAAACCAATTTTTCCTTTTACAAGTTCAGTGACTTTCTTCAGTAGGTGATTTATTACGCAGTCTGATTTTAATATATTCACGTAGAAGACTCTTTACAGTTTTTACATTGAGTGTAGTGTGTGAAGCATGAAAATTGTGTCATATTTTGCTGTGAATAATTTTGCAAACATTTTTCATCTAGATACACAAGTCTCTTACAGTGTTCAAAAATATCAGCACTTCAGAACAGACTGTTTTAACATCTGCACATCACCAGGGTTTCCCCCAAGGATTTTTAAATGATGCCTGCTTGTGCTGAATAAAGTGCTAACTTGCACCTTGCATTTCAAACTGTGTCCTGAGCAGCCATCCAGTTGGTACAACACCAGCTGAATTCCCACAGGCCACTGTTCACTCAGGCTTGACTGCAATTATCATGTCAATATTTTGTGCTCCGATATGCAGATATGCACACGTGCAAGCTGCATAATACTTTCTTCTCCATGGAATGTTGACTTATGTTCAATGTTCTGAGAATTTTTAATGAAATAGGATATTAAACTTCCATCAATATAGACAGTCACAATTATTTGACCTTAGATGAAAAGGTTACACCCTTATACTCTATTATTCTGTCCATTTTCCTGAGTGATAATTGGGGAATCGAGTTAAAACACAAATTCTAATTTTAATTGTTTTAATAAATTCACACACATGCACACACAGAAAGAAAAAAAATAGTAATGGTCCTTTAAAAGGAATCAACTGTTATTTCCTTCCTAGTCCTATTGTCATTCACTTCCTGTTTTCACTGTTTATTGCTTATTTTCACAACAATAGCATGAGATGGCATGGAAAGCCACCTGCATGTGATGTATTAGTCCTTCAAAAAGATGCAAGTGAATGAGCAAGTTACATTGCTTTAATGATTTTCTTAATAAACATCAATCTAAACTATTTTACACATGCACCATTTCAATGATTACCGAGGTGGAAAACATCAGACGTGTTCCTAACTTCCAGCAAATCTGCATATTTTGGATTCGTAAGGAATCCAACATGACCCGATGCTTCACAGCTTCTTGACAACCTGTGATCAGATATCTTAAATCCATGGTGAAATTAAAGGAAGTAACAAATTACTCCAATTGATTCTACTATCACCACTTCATTTGTTCCCGGACTAAGGCTGATCTGCTCATTTTCTTCCAGACATTGAGACATTTTGGAGATGACAAAGCTTACATTAGTGGAGACAGAATTGCTCACTTAAATACTGTGCAAAGAATGTTGACACTGGAGTCCAGATTTCTCAGAGAGCTCTCAAATGGTGAAGAGCAGGGGGAGAGTGCTGCGCCTTGCAAGACTCCACCTATGGTTCTAAGTGAGGAGAAGCAGGAATCCATGCAATCCATGCAATAGGAATAAGTGTATCTAGCATAATGCTATCCCATTTACTTCTATTAGGTCTTATATCAGCACCACAGTCAATGATGTTAAAAGCCACTAAGGGATCTAGTAATATCTCCTTTAAAAAAAAGGAGTCTGGGGGGCAAATCAGAATGAATTGTTGGAAAAAACTGTCAAGATTTTGTGTACAGTAAATAAGAAAAGGCTTACATAGGGCTTCCAATCAAAAGGTGTTATACATATCTTTTAAAATTTACAGCAATGTTCCACCATTCTATGGACCCTAACTATATTTACTAAATGCCTACATGGATTGACCTGTTAACTCAGGACTTTTTAAGCACCTTTATTCTTTTTCTTTTTAAAACATTTTTCCTTTTTAATTTTATCATCAAAAATAAATGTTTCAAAAGGCAAGCGAACTAGAAATAGCATACTTTTTACATAATACAGAGATCAATAGTATTTAAAGTAGTTGGAAAGTACACTAACATGAGATATACTTTTACAATGGCTTGTTTGAAAATACCTGGAGGCTTTTACATATCCCAAAGGCTTTTCTCATTTGCACAGCAAAGATAATTTTTTGTTTGCATCTGAATATTAAATGGGGAATGTAGTTACAATCACCAAATAAGAACTGCAAAGAATGCTGGAAAATAAAGCATTCTTCTGTGTATTTCAGGAATTAACACTGCAGCCACAGTGAGGTACCAGTTAAATTTTAAAATTTTTAGGGCAGCTGAACTCCCATTTTGGGAGCATGAAAGCATTTTGAAATTGTAAAGTTAGAAATAATGGGAATCCTAATATTACTAAAAAATTCTAAAATGAAATGGAAACAAAAAATTGCACTTTTCCACCTAGGTCTGAGAAGTTGCTAGAATAAAGTCATCTAACAATACAAATATACAATTACTTGATTGTAGGACTAGTAATTCCTGAAGTCTCAGTTCCTACCAATTTATTTTCTCTTTATCATTCCATCTTCTTTGTATTGTGTGAAGTTGTAACTGAGCACTTTAGCACCTTTAGACTTGCATCTTTTTATCCATTATATTGTCATTACCTGCAGAAAAATTGCCTTCTTCATCCACCAATTTAAGGACTGAATCTCACTGTATAGTGCTGCCAAACTCATCACATCTTGGGTATGAGATATTTTCTTTCCTGCTAGTTCTTATGATGTGTTCAAGTAAAGGAAATAAGTAGCTGTCCTGTGACCTTAGCTAAAACTGTGATGAAAACTTGTATCTTAGTGAGCACTGAAAGTTAGTAGTTGGCATAAATATATTGTAAAATAAAGGTATGCGAACACTTGTGCTATCCATTTTGTATAGCCCCAAGGAGAAAGAACAAAAAGGTTGAACACATCTCAACCCTGAATCAAGATTTTCTCATTGTCAGATTTAACTGCTCACTGATGCTTTTAGCATTTCAAACAAAAGAGGACATGTTAATATAAAATAATTCTCATGTGGGATCTGTTGCCTTATACCCATTTCTCTACAGTGTAGGATTCTCAGATGTTGCTGATTAACTCAGTGCTTCTATTGTTTGCTTATCAGGTTTACCGAGTCACCATGTTTCATAATTTCTTAAAACTGTATTTCTTTGGTAGACATGGTAATCCCATATCGTTCCTCTCAATCTTCCAGCCAGCAGCAGAGCCATGTGGGATTGTAGTTCTGCAGACTCCCTGGAAATCTCACTAATGGAAAGGAAACATCTTAGAGTTGAGAGAAAATGATACTGGCATTTGAGCACAGAAAGAATTTTCTTGGTTCCTGAAGTAGAGGAAAGGAGGACAAGGAGGACAAGTTTTCTGAAAGGACAAGAGATGTGGGAAGGTAGAAGAACTAAAGGCCACAAGAAGTCAGAAGCTGTTGGAAGACTAGAGCTGTATATGATGAGAAAGTTGATTTGGAATTGGGGAGGGGGCTGTGATGCGGCACATGGGGCTGTGATGCAGCACATGGGGCTCACATTGGCAATGAGGGGGTTAAGGAGCCTGTGGACTCAACTGACCCTGCCCCTGTGTTGGGGGAGGGGAGGGGAGAAGAGAGAGGAAGAATGAACTTTGAAGACTATAAATAGAATGCAAGGAGGCATTTTGTTATCCATTCACTGAGAACACCCCTAGAAGAGCCTGGTTATTTCTGAATGCTTGTACCCTGGTTTGACTGAAAAGCAGCTAGCTTTGCACAAGACTGAATCCTTAGGGGAAAATCTACATTATTAAACAGGAAAAGTAACCATTAATAAGTACAGACTCAGGTTTGCATTTTATGATTTTCTTTCATGTTTAACCAATTCTACTTCCACTTGCTATCCTTACTCACTATTTCTTACATTTCAACCTTTGATAATAAACTTATGATTGTTTTCACTGTATCTCCATGTTGCAATATTATATAGGAACTGATTCTCAGTTGAATCAAACAAACTTGTGTATACAAACTTGTGTATAACTTGTGTATATCCCCTGGGGGATAGCAAACCTGGTAATATCGGTGAGTGTCTAGAAACAGGGGGTGAATACCACAGTGGGAATACGTCAGGTGTGGCTCAGAGTGCACCTATTATTAACCTGCAAGCCAAAGTAAGGGCCAGCAGAGCCCTGAGGAGATTGCTTGGGTGGCTAACTGACAGGTGACATCAGGAAACTGGCACAAGCAAGTCTCTCGGTCACTCTGCCAGAGGGGTAACAAGATAACTCAGTTCTGGGTACCCCTTTGAGAGTTTCACAACCAGGAAGGAAGACAGAGCTCTGCTACTTGCTCAGCGAGGAAAACCTGCTTCTAGGCAACACCCTGTGGAAGTTTGCTACCTAAACAAGCCATTTGGTGGTTGGGCAACTAAGCCCAGGAAGACTATCAAAAAGAGACTAGCAATACGGAGACAAGCCCAGAGCAGGCTGCCACCAGTGAATCCGTGGGTGAACCTTATTTTGAAGTTCACTGTTTTCCTGGATAGGACTCAAGTGTGCCATAGCCAGAGTGCTACGGGACCACTATACCAGATCTGTGAGGACAACACCCAACTATTAGGGACCTGCACTGCAGTGAATCATACCGACAGGCCACAAGGAGGCACTGCCCAGAGAACCCAGTTACAGGAGCAAAAAGAAGAAAAAGAGATTTATAGGTAAAGTTAGGGTTATAAGCGATTGCTAGAGAGGGGCCCAAACAATGTTCTTTTAAGAAATAGAAGCAAAAGAGTGCACTTAGCATTAGAGAAGTGCATGAACAGTACTGTCACCACGCTTTTGCGCACAAAACAAAATGAGAATACAAGACTCAACAGCCAAAAATGGACAGCAAACATTGCATACACCAAAAAAAAAAAAAAAAAAAAAAAAATGAATATTCCAAAACTTCAGAAAAATCAATAGATGCACCATAAAATAATATTATGGAATGTTTTCTGATCTACCACGCTCTTTTATCTTCTAGCACCTTATAGAATATATAAAAGGATAACACATAGGTTTTTCATGATAGTAACAAGAAAACTGAAATAATAAATAGTAATAAAATATTTACTTTATATTAGAGTAACACCCAAATGCCCCATTTAGGATTGGGGCTCCATCATGCTAGCTATGATGACAAATACATAATGACAGTCCTTGTCCTGAATCGCATACTAACAAATTTAAAATATGAGGCAACAAGTAAGTGTGAAAAAAATCCTAGGAAGAAAAGTTGGAGGAAGGGAGGACAAGAGACTATAAAAGTGTCTGAACTACAGTTCAGTATCTGACTACAGTCTATACAATTTAATGGCATTTCCTAACTTTTGTGAGCTAGTCTTTGCCCTAAGTAACTTCCTTTTAATGCGGTTTTTGTATGTAATACACACACACTCCTTTTATAGTTATAGGGAGAGGCACATACCCAACACCTATAGATAAGGCAACCTAACACTTCTCATTATAGTTCCCTGTTTTCACTTTTAGAACTTTACCAAGTTTTTCATGCAATCAGCTTTCAGTTTTCTGTGTTTGCTCTCTGCCTCAGGTTGATATTTTTACATAAATAATTTTTAGCAAAAGTGGTTCCGCCATTTCCAAGAATGAAGTTAGCAAGAAACAGTTTTGCCAAAGTTAAAAAAAAAAACAGTCACACTTTTTTTTAACAGCTCTAGCACCCCTGGGATTTGGAATAAAACTTTACATTTGGTAGGGGAATTGTCCTAGGATCAGAGAAATATCTTCTGTCCTCATCAAAAGATGTCCGGATTTGGACAAGTTATGAATCACAAAATGTCATCATCTGAACATACACAGCAGAACTTGTTCTAGAATTACTCCTAAATTTTCTGAATGTTCCAATGCAGCCACATTTCCCATGCAACATCAATTTATGTCACCTTGTGTGTATGCATTATGCTGTAGACTTTAACTATATGATCACATACTATTTTTACCACACAGTCATTTCTTCTTTCAGTGCAGAGGATGGATGGCAAATGAGACAGGGTTGTACAGTGAGTAAGCTGTTGACTGTAGAACCCAGGCCATATTCACAGCAGATGCTGATGATTGGTGATTAAGGGAGGGAACTGCAGCAATCAAAAAGGGTTTTGTGGTTAAGGTGCCAGACTGGGACGCACAAGAAGTGGGTTGTATCTTGCTATACCACAGACCTTCTACATGATGTTGGGCAACTCACTTAATGCAAAATTTTCAGAGGTGGCCACTAACTGTTTTCCTTATTTTCTGGGTGTCCAACTTGAGACACCTGGGACAAAATTTTCATAAGTGCTGAACACTCACACCTCTACCTGAAATCAATGGAAGCTTCAGGTGATTAGAACCTCTATGAAAGTCAGGCCACAGCAATTTTAAGTTGAGCACCAACAATTAATGATCACTTTTTCTAATTTTGGCCTCAGTATGTATCTGTGTGGCTCAATTCCCCATCTGCAAAATAGGGATACCATACTTCCCTAGGTCACAGAACTAATGTGCAGATAAATTTATTAATATCTGTAAGGCAATCATATATTATGGTGCTAAATTCATTAATATTTCTAAGAACCAGATACTATGGTGATGAATTCCATCAGTAAATAAGATATTATTTATTCAGTGCAGGGCTTGGAGATAGAAAGAAGTGTTGAACAGCTGCCTCTTTCACTTAGCACTGTCCATCCTGTCCACTGAATAATGCAGGGACCCTGTGGAAAAAAACAGTATGTGATCATTTAATTAAAGACCTCACCAAAATGCTTATGTACCAGGGAACAGAATTACAGTTGCACAGGTAACCTTAATTCTAGAATTACCTAATTATTGAGTGCTTGATTTTGCAACCTAAAATTCCATATATCATGTATGTACACAGTATATAAAAACGGTCACTGACTACCATTCAATCTAACCACCATTAGCAGCCCTTATTTTAAAAAAGGAATAACACCAAATGAATCTGAGGGATGCGAGGATAGACTCCTTATACATAAGATTAGGAACATCGTTCAATGCAGAAGGAGCAGTCTGGATGAAAGCACAGAGTTTTAAAGTTTATTTAGATTTGCTTTTAAAAAAAAAAAAAAAAAAAAAAAAAAAAAGCCTATCTCAGGCTTTAGGAAGTCTTGACAAAGTTTAAAGATACCATTCTTACAAATTAAAGGATCTAGATAATTTCAGAAGTTTAAGACTGTTTTACAATGTTTTTTTAAACATGAAACCATGTGGCATCAAATAGAAGAGATATCTAGCATATTTGATTAAAAAAAAAAATTATACAGAAAGTCTTCAAGCTCACCTTTCCACCACCAAGCTGACTGCTTGTGTAAGATCTGGATTTGCCACCTGGAGGCGTTTCCACAAAGACCATACAAATTCTTTATCAGCCTTAAAAACACAAAGAGAGAAATAAACAATGCAAAATATGTATGTTTAGCATACAACTTTTACAGAATAATGAACTATTAGTATTAATATTCAGAAGTTAAATTATTAAGAACTATATTTTAGAGAAAAGTCCAGTGACTTTACTGCTCAAGATGATGTATTTACCTGCTTGTTTCAACAGATGTCCAACTCAACAAAGAGAAACTAATTTAAAAGTATTAGCACAGAAATAGTAAAATATCTTTCTAAAATGCCAATAGATAAGTCTTCAATGACAGCTCTCACTCCTTCTTCAGTTCTAGGTATAAAAGAAATGCAATTCTCTCCTTCACCAGAGGAGCAAGTCTGAACTCCCAAATTCAGCTCCCCTGCTGGAAGAATGCAGTCTCTTATATCAAGGATAGAATCTTGTAATGATACCGAGAAACTTTCAGATCTTGCAGCAAAAAATAGCTTTTACTAGAAGCAGAACATTTTGACAGAGAACAAACAACACGGAGGACAAATTCCTCCTTCATGAAACAAAGATTTTAAATATAGATGCTTTAGAAGCAGCGAGATGGAGGTTCTATAAGTATCAGTAAGAGAGTATTAGAACTCACTTAAGTAAGGCAGTGTTTTCAACCTTTTCCATACTAGTACTCCTTTTCCATTTTGGGATGTTCTAGCAAACTAGCAATATGGCAAAGATACTATGCTCATGACTCTTTAAACCCTTTTGGCAACCCCCAGGCTGAGAATCAAAGCCTTAATGTAAGGAGAGGCTAAATCCAGGGTCATTCCAATGAAAACAAAATTCACAACCCGCAAGAAAAGGAATGTTGTTATCCTCCCCATTTTTAAAACTGCAACAGGAGAGCTGAGAACAGATTTTAGGTTAAAATTAAGTTGAAAATGCACTGTTCTTGCATTTTATTCCAATACAGATATTAGTTTTCCACATTTAGAATTATGGATTTCATTCATGTGCACCAGACAGTTTTATCCTAAATTAGGTGGTTGTCACAGTTTCGGGGTAACTGCATCAATATTCCCTCTCAATGGTCTACTCTAGAAGTGCCCAATCAGTCTCAAGCCCCCAGCCATCTGTCTGACTTATGTCTCATTCCCTTCTGAGTGGGGATTTTAAGACTGCACAGACCCCTGCCATACACTGTGATATCTCCAGAAAGCTAATCTCCCTACCCAGCCTCTGTGAGTTGCTTTCTCTCCTAGGGTTATGAATAGTGTATTTCCAGCAGTCACAAGTTATCACACAGCTCTTCCTCAACAGAGTAAGTTTATTTTAAGGAGAAAAACATTACAGAGAAAACATATAAAAACAACAAAAGTTCCTACACGCTTAGTAAAAATACCAGAAATTGATCATCGTCCACCTGAGAACTCTGCTAATTCAACATCCCTTCCAAACTTTCAACAAGGATGGGGTCCCTTTAGGACCAAAAGTCCCATCCATTTGCTGAATCAAAAGGAAGACCATGAGTGTAAACTCAGCCTTTACACATCCAAAGTTCTTTCTTTATCTCTTGGTCTCTGGAAAATCCAGTATGAACCAATATATGCAAATTATCCCAGGGTGGTACCTTCTCTGGAGTTGTTTATAGTTAAGGCCAAGATTTTGTCACGGATATTTTTAGTAAAAGTCAGGGACAGGTCACAGGCAAAAAGGAAAAATTAACGGAAGTCGTGACCTGTCCTTGACTTTTACTAAAAATATCCAGGACAAAATAAGGATCGGCGGCCAGGAGCTGCGGGGTACCCCGCTGCTTGTGGGGGACCCTGCAGCTCCCCACTGTTGAAGTCATGGAAGTCGCTGGAAGTCACAGTTCCATGACTTCCGCGGCCTCCGTGACTAAATTGTAGCCTTATTTATAGTCTTAGCAACCCACCTTAATCACAACCCACTGTTTTTAGTTCATGGAGCAGCTACGGAAACCCTCCTTGAGGGTGTAGAAGAGAGTCATACATAAACCATTCATAAATTTAATACAATGGTCCCAAAAGTTATTGTATGGGGTTGCAATATCCATCACAGTGTTTAACTACAGCAGTGGCAGAAACGATCACAGCACTGGTAAGGAATTTTCAACCAATACAGCTTAGATGCAACGTCTGTCTTTCAGCCATATGTTTTTTCTTCCCTCCCACTTCAGTTTTCCATTTGGGATGACTTATGCTCAAAGTATTCAAATTGACTTGCTCTAGGATCATACAAGGAGCTAGAGGTTTAGGTCAAATCAGAAGACATGACCATTCTGGGTTCCAGGCCTTTTTCTTAACTACTAGTAAAACACGCCTACCTCCTCTCCCCCAATGCACTGGGCTTCAGCAATACCAAGGGGGGGGGGGGGAAATCAAGGAACTAACAAAATACCAAGGTTGCTGTAAAATGAATTACATCATTGATACCAAACTACAATTGGCAAATCACAAAAACCACTGTAACTCCACCAAGGTACTGATTCAGGAAAAGCACTGACACACCTGCTTGACTGGAATGGGAATACTCAAAACGTAAGCCCTGATGCAGGAAAGCACTTAAGTCATGCAACAGAGACTAGTGAACCAATATTATAAGATGCTATGCTATTAAAATTTGCATGTATTAGGTATTTCAAAATACCACATAAGTCATGACCACTTGACAGTTCCGACCACAAGTTTTTCAAATTGAAGAAAAAAAAACTAGTATAATGGATATAAGCTTAAATCAACATTTGTGCTGACAGGTAACATACCAAATTTCAGCCCATTGACATTCGAAATATTTAAGACAATTTGTAAATTTAGGTTTATAATTCTAGAGTGAGACTAACTATACATGCATGTAGGTAACTGGAACACCCGGTCCAAAAGGGACACTGGTGCCTCCGGTCAGCACTGCTGACCAGGCTGTTAAAAGTCCGGTCGGTGGTGCAGCGGGGTTAAGGCAGACTCCCTGTCTGCTGTGGCTCCACACGGCTCCCAGAAGCAGTGGCATGTCACCCCTCTGTGCCTATGTGTAGGGGCATCCAGGGGGCTCTGCATGCTGCTCCCGCCCCAAGCACCGGCTCTGCAGTTCCCATTAGCCGGGAATTGTGGCCAATGGGAGCTGTGGGGGCAGACACAGCTGCGCGCAGAGCTGCCTGGCCACACCGCCGCAAAGGAACCAGAGGCGGACATGCCGCTGCTTCTGGGAGCTGCCTGAGCTAAGAGCTGCCGGAGCCTGCACCCCGACCCACTCCCACGCCCCAACCCCCTGCCCCAGCCCTGAGCCCCCTCCCACCCTCTGAATCTTACAAGTCACCTTTAATTCATCAGAAGTGCTGGAATTCAGCTCCTAGTGGAGAAAGGGCTGAAACTTAAAGACAGACAAAATGAAACACATTAATGAAGTTACTAAATCCAAGCCAAAAAACGGACAATCCATAAAGTTAATTTAGACTAAAAATGCCACCTATCTTGTGACACTGTCTATTGCTTTAAGATAAATTCAGTTCTTAGATTTCTAGTTGTCAAGTTTTTAGGTAAGAAAACAAGTCAGAAGTTAAATCTTTAGTAAAAGATTGTGCTCAACATTATGAAGTATCTCCTGAATTTTGTGCTCAAAAAAAGTCCTCCACAGAAGTACTAGTTAGTGCAGATGATACAGTCTCATCGTATGGTGATAACACTCTTTCCATTCTACCAGTAGCTCTGGAGGATTTAAACAGAAACTACAAAACTTAGACATTTTTAAATCAGCAGGTTCAGATAACTTGCACCCAGAGTTTTTAAAGAGCTGGCTGAGGAGATTGCTATACCATTAATGTTGATTTTAAATAAGTCTTGGAGCATAGGGAAGTTCCTGAAGATTGGAAAAAAACTAATATTGTGCCAGTTTTTAAAATGGATAAACAGGAAGACCTGAGTAATTATAACCCTGTCAGCATTACAATGATTCCAAGCGGGTAGGATAATGAAGTGGCTGATATAGGACTTGATTAATAAAGAATTAAAGGAGGGTAAGGTAATTAATGCTAATCAACACGAGTGTATGGAAAATAGATCCTATCAAACTAACTTGATATCTTTTTTTGATGAGATTACAAGTTTGGCTGATAAAGGTAATAATGTTGACGTAACTCTTTTAGACTTCTGTAAAGCATTTGACTTGGCACTGCACAGTATTTTGATTAAAAAACTAGGACGATATAAAATTAACATGGCATACATGAAATAGATTAAATTCTGGCTATTTGATATGTCTAAAATGTAATTGTAAATGGAGAATAGTCATTGAGAAGGTGTATTTCCAGTGGAGTCCTGCAGCGATCAGTTCTTGGCCCTATGCTATTTAACAATTTTATCAATGACCTAGAAGAAAAATCATCATGGATACAGTTTGCAGACGACACAAACACTGAGGGAGTAAATAAGGAAAAAGAAAGATCACTGATTCAGAGTGATCTGAATTGCTTGGTAAACTGGGTGCAAGCAAACAATATGCATTTTAATATGGCTAAAAGTAAATGTATACATCTAGGAACAAAGAACGTAGGCCATACTTAAAGGATGGGTGACTCTATCAAGGACTCTAAAAAAAGATTTCAGGATTGTGGTAGGTAATCATTTGAACATGAGCTCCCAATGTGACCTGTGGCCAAAGAGCTAATGTGATCGTGGAATACATAAGGAAATCTCAAGTAGGAGTGGAGAGGTTATTTTACTTCTGTATTTGGTACTGGTAAAACAGTGCTGGAATACTGTGTCCAGTTCTGGTGCTCACAATACAAGAAGGATGTTGATTATTTGGAGGGGGTTCACAGAAAAGCCAAGAAAATGATTAGAGGATTAGAAAACATACTTCTAGTGATTGACTCAAAGAGCACAATCTATTTAGCTTGACAAAGAGAAGGCTAAGGGGTGACTTGATTATAGACTATAAGTGTCTACATGAGGAACAAATATTTAACAATGGACTCTTCAGTCTAGCAGAGAAAGGTATAACGTGATCCACTGCCTGGATGTTGAAGCTAAACAGACTGGTGTCATTTTTTAACCACAAGAATAATTAACCATTGGTACAATTTACCCAGAGTTGGGGTGGATTCTCCATCACTAACCATTTTTAAATGAAGATTGGGTGTTTTTCTAAAAGATATGTTCTAGGACTTATTTTGAGGAAATTCTATGGCATGTGTTATATAGGAGGTCAGACTAGATGATCACAATAATCCCCTTCTGACCTTGGAATCTATAAATCCATATCTGCCCAAGTTTGCAAAGAGCCTGAAACAAGAGCTCTGAGACGTATAAACTGCCCAATTCATTTCAATGGGTGTTGGTTCAAATGCCTATGATGATCATTTAAAATGACAACATTAACTATTTCACTCCATATCAAAGTATAGAACAAAGAAGAAAAACTATCATATTATTAAAGTCTATACAATCTATAGTGAGTGAAAGCTCATTTTGGCACCACAAGTGGGTTGGGTTTAGGAGATTACCATCACATTTTTCCTCAATCAAAAAGCCAAATCCATTGAGATGAGCACAACCCAGAGAGCATACGTGAACATATTTTGAACATCTGCACAATTCTGAGAGCAGCAGCTGATTTTGGCATCTCAAGTGGGCAATTTATTTTGTGGGCAGAGCGTGGAAGAGTGCCACTATATTTTCTTTTTCGATTTGACCCCTGGTGGTCTGATTTCCAGAGTGAGTCAGCAAAACAGATCTATACCTCTACATGGGACCCTAAAGCCTAATATACTATCCCACACAAAGGGCTATAACTATTACCATTATATATAATAATGGTTAGTGATTTTACTTAATTACATCTTATTTTCTTCAAATGGCAACCTCTATACTACTTTTCAAGAAGATTTAACTATCTGGAAAATATGAAAGGGTAGTAACAAGCTTTTTTTTAACTAGAGGAACTCAAATAAGCATTAGGCACGTTTTCAAATCAGGATGTTCTTTTGAGTGTTCTATTACTCATCAACTGAAGAATTTTCTTCCAATTTTGCAGAAAACTTCAAAGTTACCTAGCCTTCAGAGTAAAATCACATATTTTTTGGACAAATCAGTGTCCATAGCTAAAGTTATAAGGAGGCTAGAAATAGGGCTCACAATGGAACTTCTGAAACTTTAACTACAGAGCCATAAGCATAGCTCCACAATAAGGTAAATGTACAGGGCCTGTACAAAGCCCACTGAAGTCAATGTGAGTCTTTCTACTGACTTCAGTGGGGTTTGTACCAGGCTCTGCTCTACACAATGTAAGTCAATGGTACTTTCCATTGATTTCAATGGCAGCAGGATGTGATTTACTGGGGGGGGGGGGGGGAAAGAGATTTTGTTCCATCATTTTAATTTTTATTTAAAAAAATAATTATGAAATAATAAAAGGACCATGTAATAGCTGCACTTTACATGCTGTCAACTTGTTGCAAGACCAATTTTCATTTTAAACTGTTGTGCTCTCTACAAGAATATCTCATCCAAGTGTTTAACATAAATTACACAACAATTATTTGAGCTCCATGCTGGTTTCCATTAACTACTTGCAACCCCTTCACTGGTATTACACATTATTTCCTGTGACAGGGTGGACTAGGGCAGGGGTTCTGAAACTGGGGGTTGTGACAGGGTCATGAGGTTATTACGGGGCAGTTGCAAGTTGTCAGCCTCCACTCCCAAACCCCACTTCACCTCCAGAATTTGTAATAATGTTAAATATAAAAAATGTGTTTTTAATTTATAAGGGTGAGTGGGTCACACTCAGAGGCTTGCTGTGTGAAAGGGGTCACCAATACAAAAGTTTGAGACCCACCGGACTAGGGCAAGAGGCCCCTGCTGGAAGCCTCAGGGTCCTACCATACCCAGTTCCAGAAAGGTGCAGTAGAGAACTCCTGCAAGTGCCCTAGAGTGGCTGTGGGGAAGCAGCCAATCAGAAAGGCTGCAGGGAATAGCCACTCAGGACCCAAGGAACTGCAGAGCTAGAGACAGTGAGTTGCCACCTGGAGCTGGAGGAGTGAGGACTGTGTTCCGAGCTGGCTGAAAGAGCAGCAGGACCATGGACAGATCAGTTGATGGCAGGAACCAGGGGAGCAAGAGGGAGCTCCTGGCTGGCTGCTGGGACTGAAGACAGAAGAACAGCTGGGGCCAGAAAGGCCCAGAAAGCATGAAGAGTGTCCAGGGAGGAAGCCCTGGGGCACAGCCCCATACCATGGTCGAGGGACTATTTGAAGACAAGTCAAGAAGGGGCTGTGGGACTGAGGCAGAGAGGGCTTCAGGGTATGGCCTCATACTAAGGCAGGGACTACTTAAAGACTGAGCCCATGGAGGGCTACAGAGATGCCAACGGAGGGGTGCTGGGATAGGCCCCTAGCAGACTGCATACCCCAGAAGGGGTCTGGTTTGTTTCACATACAGACTCTGTGTGCGTGACTCAGCCAGAGGTCTGAGTTATTGAAACGCGCTTGAGAAACTACTGATAGAGGTCACCGCAGACTAAGTGCAGGCACACACAATCGGCCAGGGGGCACTCGCGGTGGATGCCACCCCATTACACTCCCAAAGATCTAGATATTTCAGAACATATATTTTAAATGCCATGGCTGCTCTTTCTCCAGCTGAAACAGAATATAAGATACCGATATTTTCCAAATTTAGAAATAATTACTTTTCAGGCTTCCAAGCACAGTTTAAGTCAGTGAAAAACAAAAGTACTACAGTATTATTTTAAATTAGTTCAAAATCTTTTTAAGATACCAAACATCTTATACCTACAGCATGAAAAAAGCATCAACATACAAACACTCACATGAAGACAAAGAAAAATCAAGTCAAATGAAAATACACTAAATAACAATGATAGAGTTGTGATTTCTTTTAAATTATTTAGGGGAGAAAAATCAATAAGTCAGTGGGTCTTCAACTCTAAATAGCACTACTTTAATTATAAATCAAGACAAACCTCTTCAGCACAATGGAGAGGAGAACTATGGGGCAAAGGGGGAGAGAACACAAGTATGTCTAAACAATTTTTTTTTAAAAAGCAGTTGGTAAATAAACAGTGTTAATTCTTTTCCCTCTCAGGTAATTTATTACAACCATTGTAGCCAAGGGATACCGGGTTGGCATGGGTATCCAAACAAATCACTCTGTCTTAAATATACACGTTAAACTTACATTGCACAATTTACCTTATAGTAGCAGACAGAAAGTAAGCAGAAATCTTAATGCTATCCTGGTTTGCAGACCTACAAATTCATCAAGAACAGAAGAAGTAATCCAATATTGCCAATCCTTTTAAAAACATACATCAGGTTATCAAAAATCACGTGGGTGGCTTAAAAACCAAAATTTTTAAATATATTTTGAGGTTTCTTTATTTACCTTCTTGGTTTGGGGCTTCCTTACCTCCACCACAAGTGTGTCACTTTTTCCAAGCTTCTCTGCAACCGACAGCATTAGAACCTTAACTTTATTTTTTAAAGGAAAGCTAAGATTCTAATCTATTCACGTGACTCCAGGAGCTGGATATACACTCAAGACTTAGACTAAACACAGGAGACTGCCACATACTTTATACTGAAAATTCCTGCCTGCTAGCTATAAAGGCAGATTACTAACAGGAAAGCTATTGAGAGGGAAGGTTTCCACTAGAAAGGAAGAGAAAATACTGCATTCTGCAACTTTCAGGTACACACAACTCTGAACAGAGCTATAAGGTGGATAGAAAGCTGGCTAGATCGTCGGGCTCAACAGGTAGTGATCAACGGCTCCATGTCTAGTTGGCAGCCGGTTTCAAGTGGAGTGCCCCAGGGGTCAGTCCTGTGGCCAGTTTTGTTCAATATCTTCATTAATGATCTGGAGGATGGCGTGGACTGCACTCTTAGCAAGTTTGCAGATGACACTAAACTGGGAGGAGTTGTAGATAAGCTGGAGGGTAGGGATAGGACACAGAGGGACCTAGACAAATTAGAGGATTGGGCCAAAAGAAATCTGATGAGGTTCAACAAGGACAAGTGCAGAGTCCTGCACTTAGGATGGAAGAATCCCATGCACTGTTACAGACTAGGGACCAAATGGCTAGGAAGCAGTTCTGCAGAAAAGGACCTAGGGGTTACAGTGGACGAGAAGCTGGATATGAGTCAACAGTGTACCCTTGCTGCCAAGAAGGCTAACAGCATTTTGGGCTGTATAAGTAGGGGCATTGCCAGCAGAGCGAGGGACGTGATCATTCCCCTCTATTCGACATTGGTGAGGCCTCNAGAACAGGACCTAGGGGTTACAGTGGACGAGAAGCTGGATATGAGTCAACAGTGTACCCTTACTGCCAAGAAGGCTAACAGCATTTTGGGCTGTATAAGTAGGGGCATTGCCAGCAGAGCGAGGGACGTGATCATTCCCCTCTATTCGACATTGGTGAGGCCTCATCTGGAGTACTGTGTCCAGTTTTGGGCCCCACACTACAAGAAGGATGTGGAAAAATTGGAAAGACTCCAGCGGAGGGCAACCAAAATGATTAGGGGGCTGGAACACGTGACTTATGAGGAGAGGCTGAGGGAACAGATTGTTTAGTCTGCAGAAGAGAAGAATGAGGGGGGATTTGACAGCTGCTTTCAACTACCTGAAAGGGGGTTCCAAAGAGGATGGATCTAGACTGTTCTCAGTGGTACCTGATGATAGAACAAGAAGTAATGGTCTCAAATTGCAGTTGGGGAGGTTTAGGTTGGATATTAGGAAAAACTTTTTCACTAGGAGGGTGGTGAAGCACTGGAATGGGTTACCTAGGGAGGTGGTGGAATCTCCTTCCTTAGAGGTTTTTAAGGTCAGGCTTGACAAAGCCCTGGCTGGGATGATTTAGTTGGGAATTGGTCCTGCTTTGAGTAGGGGGTTGGACTAGATGACCTCCTGAGGTCCCTTCCAACCCTGATATTCTATGATTCTTCTACCCTGGCACAATGCAGAAAGACTCAGGACTTGCACTTTCTTCAGCCTCACCTGCAAAGGCAGTAAAATAGTAAACACTTGTTGATTTAAAAGTCATTTACGTAGCTTACAGAGATGTTTATAGTATTTCTCCTTGCACCTGGGCTAGGGGAAGGAAAACTCCTCTTCATGGCAGGGATCCTCCCCCAACCTCCCTGTGACTTCCATTTAGAATCCTTATTTTAATGAGCCTCTAGGTTAACCTCTTTCCCTACATGTTACCAAACCTTCCAGAAAAAACTTAACTCTGGGATAAGAATATGAAATTTTAGGGAGAACAAATGGACATTGGTTTTAGTTTGTTTGTTTTTTTGTTGAGGGCGCAGGCATGCCTGTCTTTTAAAAATAAAAGCATTTATTCCTGGAGAATTTCTGCATCGAAAAATTTAAATTTCTGTGCACAATATTTTAAAACTCTACAAAATCCTGCATATGTTATTTGTCAAAATAACACAATATAATCATTTCAGTTTCAATTATTTTGGTAATTGATTTCAGAATACCTGTCAACAAATGTGTAAACAATACAGACAACAGTAAAAAAGATTCCCCCAGGAGTAGAGAGTTAAAGAAACCCATCCGACAACCCAGTTCCAAGTTGGGGGGTACTGGAGGGGGCTGTGTGGGGCCCCCAGAGCCCAAACACCTGCAGGCCCTTCCCCCCAGAGCCCAGCTGCGGGCACCACCAGAGCCCAGACACCTGCACCCCTCTCCCCCAAGAGCCCAGCCGTGGGGCACCCCCTAGTCCAGACATCTGCACCGCCAGAGCCTTTACTCCCCCCCACTTCTTTACTGTCCTGTCGAGGGATGTGGTGTGGTACAGCCCTGCCCTTTTTCACCCTTTGCCGTAGCTAGGTCTCCCGGGCCCTCCCCTGTCCATGGGAGAATGACGATCAAAACTGGGCAGCCAGAGCATGCAGCCGCTATCCCCGCCAGGCTGGGTGCTCAGCTCACTGTGAGCTGGACTCCGCAGAGTCCAGTGCCCTAGTGGTGGCCAGCAGCTCTGCAGCCCCAATTCTGCAGGGGAAACATGGAATTCTGCACAAACTCTGCATTGCACAGTAGCACAGAATTCCCCCAGAAGCATGCATTGCTCCAATAAGAAATGCTATCAGCCTGTGGTAGTATATCAGAGGTAGGGATGAATGATCTCATTTACATGAAGTAAAAAACAAACAAAATTTTTACCCAAATCTTCAAACCATAACTGAAATTTGAAAAAAGTTTGTAAACAGGGGTGCTGAAACAATACAGAAGGAAAATGTACATTTTCTTTTTAAAAAGAATATTAAATCACCTATTAATCAATTAAACTGCATTAAATTACAGTACCCAAAAAAGCAGTAACTGTTCTACCTGTACTATTTGTTTTGGATGGTAGGACTCAACATTTAAGGATCAGCTATCCCCTTCAAACTATTAAAGGGCAAACAAAGAATTATGAGGAGACGGTACCAGACGTGCTCTAAACTTCAGTGTAATAGTGATAAGATACTGTGATCCAAATCAATGCATGCCTTTTACTTTTATTATAAAAATGCAGGATGGTGCAACTTTTTGTCAATTATAGAGACCAAAAGAGTCATGTTAAAATAATTTAACATAAGAATTAATATTTTCAGCCACATGCTACTTGTAATAATCTATGATTTACTCTTCCCTGGTTAAAGTCTTTGTGAACTTTAACACTTGCAAAGAAAATTAGCGTCAAGACATGTAGATGTACAGAATTTCTAATTATAACGATTGTAAAATGTCAGTCACTGAGTGCAGAAAGTTACCATTACATATTTAGCCTTACTTCTCTCAAACTAGAGAAACAATTTTAGTTATTAAAATGTTTTGATTTAAATCTATTAATAATTACAGGTTTGGTCTAATAGAAGTAACAACATTAGCTGACAATTATTACAGTGTTAAGAAAAAAAAAGTTCAAACAGCTTTTTTAAACTCTTGGCACAATTAATGGACTTGGTAAGACTGCTCCCTGAATGGTCTTGGGAGCCAAAAAATTTCTTCTGAAACAAGGCTGCATAAACAGCCTGAAGTTGGCACAAAAAGTTACCTCTACAGCTGTCAAGACCGGGGATAGATAAATCTTCAGTGTATCCAAGGACTGTTCAGTCTACTCAATGTATGTTAGTTGCTCAGAGAAGTCGGCATGAGTGTACCCTGAGCAACTGAGAACTTATATAGAGAGGGTAGAATACAGATGTCATTTAAAAGTTCCCCAAAATTACTCATTAAAAATAAAAGTATCCACAACAACACTGTATGTCAGAAAAAGAAGCTGTTCTCTCTGGAACCAAATGTGGAGGTTGGAAATAGAGATGTATAAAACATAAATATTCAGAGTGTTTTGGGAACTAAATTGAAAGCAAGATGGTCTCCCCTGAACAGCAAAGCAACTACAATGATTGCAGGTCACGTCTCAAATGGAGAAAGTGACAGTTTTGAAACAAAAACAGTGGAATTCTTCTTCAGTTTGGAATGAAAATAATTATACCTCATCATCATCATATTGGCAGACATATGGAAATGAATAACCTAGGCTCTGGTCCTGCTCACATTGAAACAAACAGAAGTTTTGCCATTTATTTTAATGGCAGCAGGAGCAGGACCCTAATCAGTGACTATAGACTAATAACAAACAAGCGCTACACAAAGTTCATGTTGCATGAATAACAACAACAAACATTTGCTTGGGACAATAAATCAGAAGTGCATGAGGCGTGGACCAGAGTCACAAGACATGGTTTCCCATTGCCCTTTCACTCCAGGTGACCAACTGCAGCTTCTTACTGCAACTGAATTCATACCATTTCTATTCCCCTTTGAAGGGAAATATGAACAAAAATGCTGCTCTGGCCATTTATTTTGTTATTACAGTGTATGTAAATGTACATCAAAATTGGGATAACCATCTGTTTGCTGGAAACCTGAAAATGCCATCCTCAGCATAATAAGACTTGAACACTTCTGATCTAAATAATAAAAAAAGATTTTCAGCCATTTCTTCAGCTTCTTTCCAAAGTAACAGAATCAAATTCTTAGGCTGTAGGAGATGCTTGCAATGCAGCTGTGAAAGACATACTGACAAACAGGAAACAAAACATAAATGCATCTTCTCCTTTGCCTTGAGCAATAGGACATTTATGAGAGTCTGGGTAGTGATGGATGACTATATGGAGGAGCTTAAATTTTGTTTACATTTGTGCTACTTGTAGTGCTATGCACATGGAGAAATTGGGGAAGTCTGCTTCCTCTGTATAACTGTATATATTAACTAAGTGTTTACCTCATCTAGGGTTTAGGGTGGGAGCTCATTTTAGTAGTTAGCATAAATTGAATAAATAACCAACTGACATAATACTTAAGATGTTATAACATCCAAAGCTTTTAGATATATACACAAACAACAGGTCACTGGAAAAGGGAAATGTTCCTTATCTCCTGACTTCAAGAAGTGGAATATCACCAAAACAAAAGGAAAAATTGGCAACACAAACTTAGGAAACAATG
Source organism: Trachemys scripta elegans (assembly GCF_013100865.1). Classification (NCBI taxonomy): domain Eukaryota; kingdom Metazoa; phylum Chordata; order Testudines; family Emydidae; genus Trachemys; species Trachemys scripta. The sequence goes on from NC_048303.1 coordinate 101,150,218, forward strand.
CATTTACTGTACAAATATGAATGACAGAATTTATACCAGTGAATGCCCTGAAAGAGAAAAATGAAAGTGATGGAGGACAGAGGGAGCTATTGGTTTACTGTAGCTTTTAGGAAAAACTCTAGGTAAAATAATCAGAGATTGTATAGTCTCTATGTTATGAACTGAATATTTCAATATGAAGTGAAATTATGCATGATTGTCGGGCTGGAAGAATTTGTACGGAAATGCAAAATAGGCTACTGAGATAAGCAAATATCAGATTAGCTTGTAAAGAATTTTTTGAAAAGGCATGCAAAGACATGGATGTTACAAATAGTAAAATATGTAGCAATAAAATTCTTAAGATGGATTTCTTTGGTCTCCCCTACCATCTAAAATGAAGTTTTCTAGCTAAAGGGAAGAAGTCTTTAATCAAGCTGTGGTATGAATTTTACACACAATTTTACACATACACTTGCTTCTTGATGTGTCTGTCACATGGGTTTTAAAATTACATCGCTAATATGCCAGCAGTGCACACTCTCTGAGTCCTACTGTGCTGGTGCTCTATGTAATTTTCAGTCACATACTTAACCCTTTAATAAAAATACAGTCCCCATGATCCATTCCTACTAAATAAGTGAATACACGGTATAGAATATTCTGGTGCATTATAAGGCCTGATACTTTGAGGTGCTGAGTTCCTCAACTCTCTTTAAAGTCATTGGAAGATTAAGGTATTCAGTACCTGACCAGAAGCGATTGGCACTTTAGAAAATCAGGCTCTGAAACAACAATGGAGTTATTTTCAAGTTCACAAGTCTCATCAATGGAAGCACACGGTATGCACAATCATATATAATTGCAAGATAGACACAATCAGGAAGAAAATATATATCTTGAAGTTATCGGTCCAATCAGCTTGAAGATAAAATGTCTTTAAGGCTGGCACTATAAAAATCTATTTTTTGAAATTCCTTCATACTGCAATATTAGAACCTACAATGAACACCTAATCTGTGGTATTAGAATAAAAAAATAAAACGTGTCTCTCTTTTATCAGTTTAAAAGAATTTCCTTTTGTGTTGTCTCTATTAATAATTTAGGCAACAAAGAAGGAGTACTCTTTTGAACAGAAAGTGACAAAAGGGAACATACTGTCATTTACTATACCACAGAGATTACATTCTTATTCAGAACTCATATTGCTTGACGCACGTATGGACTACTGAAATTATAAATTTGTTATAGCCATGTTTTGGCAGCAATATTTAGTCTATACAAGAGCACCATACAGATGCCTTAGAAACTGTAACAGGTATTAATGGTTTGACATTATCTGCCATTATTCATAATTTCACAGGGAAACATTCGTTTTTGACCATGAAGTCTTAATATTACCGATTTTGTTGAAAATATTCATTTCAACTCATTTCTAATTGACAAGACTGACCTAATATTTTGGTATCAAAAACACAAACATGATCAATTTTCATGTCTGCACTAAATGCTATCAAAGTGACTTTTTAAAGAGATTGAAAAGTAATACCTCAGTAGATTTATGGTTAAAGCTGCGGTTCTGTCACGGAAGTCACAAAAGTCACAAATTCGGCTGGTGCGGCTGACCCCAGGGCCACCCAAGCAGCTGGCCCCGGGGTCAGCCACACCAGCTGCTGCTTGGGTGGCCCCAGGGAGCGCCCTTGCAGTCTTCCCAGGAGTGGGCCTGGGACCAGCCACACCAGCCACTACTCGAGTGACTCTGGGCATCTGGCCCCAGGGAGCACCCGAGCAGCAGTCCCGGGGTCAGCCCTGGGGCCAGTTGCACTGGCCACTACTGGAGCAGTGGCCAATGGGGCCAGTCATACAGGGCAGCTGCTGAGGCAGACCCCGGGGCCAGCCACACTGGCCGCTTGCTGGAGCAGCCCCAGGTAGCTGGTGCCAGTGCCGGTGGCCTCAGGGGCTGCTGGAGTAGCAGCAGTCCCAGGGGCCGCCCCAGAGGCCTTCAGAGCAGCAGTCCCAGGGGCTTCAGAACAGCAATCACCCCCCACCACCAGTGCTGGGGCTAGCTGTCAGCCCCCAGGACCCTCCTAAACAGCGATGTCCTGGAGCCCCCCAGAGCAGCAGCACCCCAGGGCCCCAGGAGTTGCTAAGTTTTAATCAGGGGTATTTATATAGTAAAAGTCATGGACAGGTCACAGGCCGCAAATTTTTGTTTGTTGCCTGTAACCTGTCCATGACTTTTCCTAAAATTACCCGTCACTAAAACATACCCTTACTTATGGTAAGATTGGGCAACATTGTAATTATAATAGATTAGTGTAGATGAATCACCAGCAATGACTTATTCTTGCCAACACCGGTTGACACTGACCCTATGAGACAAAGGGTCCCCTATTAAAATGTTAAAAATAAATAGCTTTTTGATTTTAAACCTACTGTAAGAGAAGATTATGTACTGTGCCAGATTTTCAAAAGAGCTCAGCACTCAACAGCTTCCACTGTTCTTTTTAAAAGATGCACAGAGAAGACTATCACCATGCCTTGCATACCTTCAGCCAATCGTTAACCTGGTGCTTAGTGTTTGACTCTGTAATGTTAACATTCTTTTAAAATCCTTTTTTGTATGGGATTACTTAGGATTTTTTTTTTTTTTTTTTTAAGAAAATGAAAAAAAACCAACTCCATCCTGTTCAACTGTAACAAAATCCTACCTAAGTAACCATAAGGATTTGAATCCACACCCTTCAAATCCACAGCACAGAGCCCCACTATTTGAGCTAAAGATACCAGAGCAAATAGCAGTAGTAGGTTGTTAGCCTTTTTTATGCACTAGCCATTAGAAAGGAACATGACACACACTTTGCCAGTAGGTTACAGAACTATTTGTCAGACAGTAGTAGAATGCTGGAAATCAAAATTCTTGGGTTCTATTCTTGATTCTGGGAAGGGAAGGCGGTCTAATGGTTAGACCATTGGGCTGAGAGTTAGGAATTTTGGCTGCTGTTTGTTAATGATTCTCTGCATTTGCATAATGCTTATTCATCTAAGTTTCAAAGCACTTCTGAATAGGGGAATGCAGGAGTAACCTCATTTTACAGACGGCATAACCAAACACATAAATTTGGCATATTCATTTTGAGAGTCAGTGTGGCTAAGTCTTGGGTCTAATGCTAGCCCTGAAGCTCAGCTAAAAATAACTGCGCAACTCTTTCAGATCCTTAGGCATCTGTCATTGATGTCACATCATGGTGCTACTAATGATAAGGCCTTACTAGTTATGCTTTATAGGTGGAGAAGTAACTATGTTCTGTAGCGAAGGATGCCTAATCTTTCTGTTTTCAGTTGCTTGTAACATCCACAAAATGTAACTGTTTGGACTAAAATGGCTCGTGATTGCTCTGTGCCTCCTGATGAAATTTTTTTTAAATGTTTCAGCAAAAACTGTGATAGTTGCTAGAGAGTGAGGCAAGTTAAAAACTGGTATATTTCATTTGCCAATATTAAAAAAAACAGTTAAAAAAATTTCCAGTAGCCTCAGCATTTAGAGCAGAACCTTAAAATTTAGTAGGAAGATAGTCCTGAGATTGGAGAGGTGCCTTGCACAGGACAGTGAAAATCCATTCAAATATAGTTAAGTTATAAGCCATTGGGAAGGTGATGGGGAGGGGGGGTGTAGACTCACCATTTCCACATGCTCAGTAGAACCTTTTAGAAACGTGCTCTTAATTTTTGGAACATTCCAGCTGCATTAAGCAAACTCCAAACTTCACAGAATTACAACTTCAATATGGGGAGAGTAATTGCAGAAGCAGTAGCTCCCAATTCAGCAAACCATTTGGCCTAGGGAAAAGTGCACTCATATGGGAGCCAGGAGACCAGTCCACACACCAAACCCAGGGGCTACTAGAGATCTTTAAAAAAATAAAATGATAGGGGAAAAAATTAATGTTGGCAAAAATGTCTGGTTTTAACCAGCCCTACTCTCAGCAGCAATTGCACGTTTTTTTTCCTCAAACATTCCAAAAAAAAGTTCATCAGGTTGCAGAGACTTAGCATGAAAAATTTCAGTCCAGACAAGTTCGTCAAAGTTATAAGCAATTGAAAAGAATAAATTAACTACAGAACATAGTTACTTCTCCATCTGTAAGGCATCGCTGGTAAGCCCTGATCATTGACTGCACCAGTTCTAATCAGACTCACACACAAAAACAGCTAGCATCCCTAGGCACCAATAAATGCATGGTCTTGGCCTAATCACTAATAAAACAAACTAGTATTTAATGAATGGAAGTACAAAGATTTTACCCCATTTTCAAGCAGAAATAGATGGATGTCAACACTGATGAAAAATCCACACCCCTGAGTGAGGTAGTTATACTGGCCGACCGTCCCCCCTACACCCTATAGTGACGGGAGAGCTTCTCCTGCCGCCATAGCTACCGCCTGTCAGGGAGGTAGATTAACAACACTGACAGATGCAGTTAAGCTCTCCCGTCGGCATAGCAACATCTTCACTGAAACGTTACAGCGGCGCAACTGCATTAGTGCAGCGGTGCCAATGCAGGGTTTTAAGTGTAGATCTGCCCTTAATTGCTGAAACTCTCAGATCAGTACAAAACTTTCTACTCTGAGTATTTTGGTTTTACCCATTTTTGTCACAAAGAAAAAGAGAAAGAAACAAAGAAACCTTAGCCTGGGCAGGAGAACATTTCATTTTAAGGGGCTAACCAAAACATAAAAATAATAAGTGAGACACACAGGCAGAAAACTATTAGATTTATGGCACTTTCCCCATTTTTGTTTAGGAAATAACTATGATATGTGAAGAGAATAAGGTCCTTCTCAAACACCACCTCATAAAACTTCAAAGAAATAACAGCAATGAGGAGTTTATGTTCTTTATCATTGATATGGTTATGACATCAATTTTATCAATTTTTTCATAATTTAGAAACCCTACATTTACAAACATACACTATCAAGGAGGAATAATACTCCTGGGTTATGTGAGATATTCGGCTGTTTCAGATGAAAAGCACATCAGTTTTCAGGGATAGCTGAATATTCATCAGAGAGTCTGCTATAGGGGCCAATTCTGCCATTATAACTCAGTAATCAGTCCCATGGATTTCAAGTGGAATGCTCCAGTAAAGAGGTACTACCAGGTGTGTGTGGTGGTTTCTCTCCCCTCACTCCCTTCCTCTCTGAGAAGAAGAGAAAAGAAGCCCAGCTCCCCAGGAAATCACTGTTCTTTTCCTGCATGGATAGGGAGAAGTCAGATAGAGAAGGCTGAACATGTACATTTTTCACAAGACAGGAGAAGCGGGAGAGAGTGGAACCTCTGAGCCTGTAAAGTGCCCAGCAACTGAGCCTGCTCCACTACCTTCTCCATCTGCTCTCTCTCCTCCCGTGCTATGAATAATGCAGCAGGCCAACTTCTTCATCCCTCCCCTGCCTGAAAAAGCCTATGGGTGGATGACTGTGCTCCTTTCTAGGAACATCGCTTTGAATCTTGGAGAAAGAAATGGAGAAGCAAAGGCCACAGCTGCTATTGGGGGGTTTCTGCCTCTTTCCCTCACAACAGCCAGCTACTGCTGCTCATCCCTGTGGGATATCACATGAAAACACAGTACAATGGAACAAGGAGGGACCCAAAAGAGACAATGCAGAAAGTACCATGCAATGTGGTACAACTGACAGGTCTGCTACCTAATTGCAGCCACTTACATCCCTAAAGTCTCAGTACTGCAAGGGAGTGGCCTTCACATTGATTCTTAGTAAAAACAGCCTGTCAGTCAGGGAGAACAAATTAACAAAAGCTGTCTACAAATAAAGTTTAGACATTTTTGTTTTAACTTCACTGTAAAGACTCAAAAGAAAAAAATAGATGATATTTAGAACTGAAAAATAGAATCACCTAATCTCTGTTAGCTGAAGAACCAGTGAGCAGCCAGCAGCATGCCTCTGAATGACTAGCTTTGCAGAGAATTGTAATACTTCTCTCCATGGTCCAAGCTGCTGTGAAGCTCATCAGGCTTTTGCTCAAGTGTCTCCAGCGGCTTCTAGTCAGTTTAAGATCACAGTTCAAGGCCATGGGCCTAATCTTCAAAGCAAGTAATAGCTTAAGACACATCTATGTAAAAGACCAAACTGCCTGTGTATTAACTGCTCCGACAATTGTGCTTCTCTAGAACAACACAGATCACAAAACCCGGAAGAAGCACGTGAGAGCCAGAGAAATAGCACTCTCAACCAAGGCGATAAGGATATAGAACTAACTTCCACAGATTTAGCAAATCACAGACCTGACCATCTTCACAGCGCATGACAAATCCTTCCACTTCAAAAAAGCCTTCCTGCCCGAGCAAGAATGACACTTGCAGCAATGGCATTTTCTGCCTACAGAAATAGATATAAACCTACGACACAAACAAATCAACCAAAATATCCAAACCCACATAACAAGAAAAAAATACCCTAGTCAGAGTTTTTAATACAGAAAACAGCTGGAGACTCCAAGAAGCCTACTAAAGATTTCACTATTTATTTTACATAGCAGATGCTCAGATACCAAGGTGATGGGCAGCAGCATAAAAAAACCTAAAACAGAATACAGCAGCTAAAGCAAGTAACAGAGACCAAACATATCATAATTCACTGTATGACCGTTGGCATGCCTTTTCTTCCCAAATCAATCCATCCATAGAATGGGAACAGTAAAATCTCATTGAAAAACAACATGTTACACCTAAGTCTGTGTTTTCTTGGAACCTAAATAGCTTGTGGATCTTTGCAAGAAAAGCACTATTTAAGTGAATCAAAAATAAAGGAAAAGGAAATTACTGAAATTTAAAGCTAGCCCTTAAACTGACCATAGAGACCTCTATGCAATGCTTTTTTGCAGACAAAACATATGCATAATTACCAGCACACTGAATGTTAATGAAAGTGTGATAAAAGCAGCCATGCACATAGAAGGTAATTAATCTAGTTGAGGCTGAGTTTTATTAAAATCACCTATAGGATTGGCATTTTGGATTACTAGTTTATTTTTACCCACCTCACTTTAGATAATCCAGTAATCCTGGATTACAATGCAATGATGCCACTTCTCAGAAAAACCTTTTTCCCTGCTACAGGCTGGTGGTACTTTTAGGAGTGACCCTGGTCCAGGCCACGCTATCACCTACAGCATTGCTAACTCTCACAATTTTATCATGAGTCTCACAATATTTATTCTTCTTCTTTAAGCCCCAATTCCTGGAGTCAAGAGATGGCAGGAGAATCTCAGTTTTCATTTTAAAAAATGAAAGAAGTTTCTAGCTGTCTGGTTATGCAGAGGAGCCTGACAGTTTGAAGTGAATGTACCCTGAAGGCTCATAAGGCAGAAGGTGAATAAAAAGAATCCAAAACATATTTGAGGGTTTGGAATTTTTTTAAATCTCATGATTTTGGAGGAGACTAATTCATGATTTTTGAACATCTGGGGTGGCAACACTACATCTATGCTTAGTTTCCCCCTATCATGTGATGGAGACTGGATTACATCTCAGCTTGGTGGGATAGGGACAGCAGAATAGGCAGGTCCTATCTCCCAGTAGAGTCACAGAGAGACACACACCCTTGCCTCCCTACCTGAAGAGGGCAGGGAACACTAGGAAGAGAACAGGGAGTATCAGGAGTATCCCATTGGGAGACCTGAAAGGGAACAGCAGCAGCGGTGGTTAGGTTTCATCAGGTAAGGATAAAGACTGCCTGGGATGACATGTGAACCCCTAATACAAGGGGAGGAAAGTCACCCTGACCCTTGTGAAAGGGTTGTGGAGGCTCAAGATGGCTCAGGAGTGCCTGGAACGGATAGGTGATTCAGACCTGACAAGAAGGTGTGGATGGGAAGAGTTTCTAGTTTAAGTGTTAGGATTAGAACTAGCTGGGAAACTGAATTTCAGTTCTGCAAAACAAAAAGCAAGAGTTTTTGAAAATATTTGATCTCATATTGCTACAAAAACCCAAAACCTTAAAGTTTTCCATGGAACCGAAATTCAATATTTAGTCTCACAAACAAACTCTGAAATGTTCCTGCTACGGGAACATATCACAGTTTTGGAAACAAATTACTGCTCTCCTAGGGAGCTAATCAGCACGGGGAGTCCCAACTACACAGCAGCCCACCAGCCTGGGGAGCACCAGCTCACCAAGCGGACTGCTGAGAAGAAGAGGCAGAAAACCTGCCAAGTTTATGTCAGAAACCTATCTGATTACTGTTGGAAGTTTCATCAAAATTAACACATTCTGCGGGAACATGTCAATTTCTACAAATCCATATTTTTCCAACAGAAAAATATTAATTTGTAAAATTTCCAAACAGCTCTAGCTCGGATATATTTTGGGTGCTGGTAAAACTGTTAAACTGGGCCCCAAGTAGACTTTATTTTGGAACTTTAATTGTTTGTTGAACAGAAAAATAAACCCCACCCACCCAGTTCCTCTTTAAAATCATTTACATAATACTTACATGCAATTTTCCAATTCAGCTAGTCTTTATAAAGTGATACATCTCTTGGAGTATAGCATACAAAGAAAACTACCAGAGGTTTACAAAGAAAGCCTAACATTAAGATAACTTATATAGAACAACTCATTCTATTAGACCCGGACTATGTTACAAGCTACATTAATAGGTATAGTTTAATTTACTACTAAAATTGAGACTCTGGTGGTATAGAATGTAGCTGTTTAACAGCACACAGCAATAGTACACACAGGTTTAGGACAGGAACTGAAGAATGCCATATCCACTTCAAACTGCAATGGGAATATAGGTAGATAGAATTTCATTAAACAAACCGGTCATGATTGGGACCACCTTGTAGTTACCATGCTTTCTACCTCCCACTTTCCTCCCATCCTCTTAGGAACTACGATACTATAATATTAAACAAAGCGTTTTAATATATAGAAAATGTGAAAGCAACAAGAGATATAAATAAAGGTTTTTATTCATTTTAAAAACATTCTTATATTCAATTTTCTTTAAGACAACTATATACTCATTGTTTAAAAGTCAGACCTACATATTATATGCAAACTGTGAAGAGATCTGAAAAAATAGAAACTGTAAACTGCTGCCACATAGATTTACAGCTTTAAGAGTATGTGACTACCTAAATGAAAATTCAGATGTTCACTGTACCGTAGTTGTAAAGCATACCTTCTGGTTCCCCAAAGGGATGGGACAATACTGAAAATACTTTCATTCTGTTCTCTTGTCCCACTTGGGGAAAAGCATTTGAATGAATAGTTCTGCTCAGATCTGAGTGTAGTACAAGTGTCTGTTTATAGATATGGTAATAAAAATCTCATTTTGGTGTTCACCTGACTACAGCTGGAATGAACTCAACAAGAGAGGAATGGGAATGTATTTACTACAAGTAAATGAATGAATATATATTCTGTTGTCTGTGAAGGGGGAAATTTACATGTCTAACTCCCAATGACTTACAATGGGAATTAGGTGTCTCACTACCATTTGTGCTTTTGAATGACTATACGGTATGTCTCCACAGCAGCTGGAAGTGTGCTTCCCAACACATCTGTCTGCCTGTGCTAACTCCACTCAAGCTAACGCACTAAAAATAGCAGCATGGCTGTGGCGGCACAGGCACCCAAATACATACCCAGGATGTTGGGCGAGTTTGTACTAGAGCTAGCCACCGTGACTGCACTATTTTAGTGCACTAGGTCAAGCCGAGCTAGCGCGTTAGTCTACCAGTGCACAGACGCATACTCCAAACTGCTGTAGAGACATAGCCCCAGTTACTTTAATGCCAAGCTATAATGCCAATGTGATTAGGAACTCAATTTTTCAACTTGTTGTAGGTAGTGTAAAGATGCTCACTGTGTAACATGAAAACACCCTGTTAAATAAAGAGATCTGATTATTATATAATGTTTCTCAAAACAAAACTTCACTGTTGTAATGTTTATTTTGTCTGATATTTTCATGGCAATGATTTGTAAACTTGTTAAAACTTTCTAAATAAATTAGTTAAAAAAGAAACTCAATTTGTTCTATGCTGATGTGAATATAATCAATTTTAATAAACTCAAGTGAAGTGCATTACAGATATAACTCATTTTAATGATACTCTAATTCCTGTTCAGCCAACAAGTTAGTGCATAGAGTCTTCTTAGTGAATTTTCTCCCCATAGGTGAAGCGGAAGAGAAAACTCGGTGAGTTTTCATTATCAGGAGAGCTTATTTAACTCTCCCTTCATCATTTAGGCAATGAGTGAGAATCCCAAGATCTGTGGGTGTCCTGTGCCTCTACATAGCTACTCTCATGGATCATTCCCACACAATAAGGCTCTGCGAGAAGCCATGCTTCCATTAGCTGTCTACTCCTACATCTGCGGGGCATAGAAGTGGTGTATAAATACTGCTTGAGCAATGTTAACATCCACTGGGTCTAATAGAGATGCTTTATTCTCCCCCTGTGCCTTCCTGACCCTATTAGCAACAACTTGGAGAGACCCAACCAGGCCAACTTCTGCAAAAGGAGTGGAAAGAAATATGCCAGAGAACTAGTACCCCAACTGCCCCATTGCTGAGCCGTCTTGCCAAAATCCTCTTCTTGTTTGGCAAATATTTATAGCAGAGTGCAGTGGTAAGGTCTTATCCTTCCTTATTTTCATTAAATACGCCTATTACCAAACAGAAGCGATTAAGCTATAACTGTCAAGATTACTCAGGTGTCTCTCTATGATGCATTACCCCTGCTTTGTGTAGTGTTTGAACAATTTCCACTAAGGTAACTGACAGCAGGCCACCCTTTGCATTTCAAGGAACTGCATGACTCATGTGCCACAAACCCTCGCTTTTAAGCCAATGCGACTTTATTCAAGGACCAAAACGGTGCAATCAGATTGCTGTCACAACCGCAGGCGTGATTCGTCATTGTGGTTGGGATGCAGGTGTAGCTCCTAACCTTGGTTAGGGGCTGCCGGGCTGCTCTTTCCAATGGGGGCAACCAGCAGGGCGAGCGGGGGGCAAGTCGGCACCACTGAAATGCAGCTAGCTCCGGGGTGGCGCAGGCGGCTGAACGCTGGCCCGGGCACAAAGGGGTGCGGCAGAGGCCGGCGGCCCGCAGGGGGGCTCGGGGCCTCCCTAGCCCAGGCAGCGAGGGGCTGGCAAGGACCAAGGCAGCCCTAGCAGGATGCGCGCTCAGCGCGGGGCTGGAAGGGCCCCACCCGGAGGAGGCCGGGCAGGGGAGGAAGAACCGGGGGTGCCCAGGTGAGGGGGGGCTCCGTGGGGGCACTGCCCCCCCTCGCAGCCCTGCCTAGGGCCGGGAGGACCTGCCCTCTCTCTGGTACCTGGCACTGACTCAGCTCCTCAGCCAGGTTCCTGAGCTCTTCCTCCAGCTCCAGGACCCGAGATGCTGCCGCTGCCGCCGCCGAGAGCGGCTCCCTGCGTTTGCTGGAAGCCATGCTCAGGGAGCAGGTCGCCGCTCTGGACCTAGGGGAAGGGGTTGCACCCCTTCTGCCCGCCCGCTCCAGAAAAATTTTTTGCCGTGAACCAAGTACATTAAACTATCCGGCTTTTTTTTTTTTTTCCCATTGACCGTGCGCGGGCGGCACCGGAAACCGCAGAAAAAAGGACGCAGCGCGATGATGACGACGACGTCAGTTTAACGGACAGCAAAAGAGCAAGCGGTGGGGAGAAGGGATTGGAAGGTTTTCGATAGCTCATGGGTCCCGGACGCGCATGCGTGGTTTTTTTCGCGCCGTTGGCTTCGCTCTTTGCCGCCCTCAGCGCCGGGCTGGTGGCCGAGTGAGCGCTGCGTAGCGAAGGGGGCGGTGTAACGAGGGTGATGGGGCCCAGCTGTAGATCCAGCCCTGTGACTTAACCATTAGAAGTGGTGGGAGCGGAGCCAGCAGTGGGCTGGATCCAGCCAGAGCTGGGGCTTTGGGCCGGATCAGGATCCAGTTGGTCTTGGCGCGCTGAGGGCCGCTGGATACGGAGGGGAGGAGACGAGACAGGGGGCTTGGCTTGACTTCGGCGTGAGGCGCTCAGGGGCAGCGCTCAGCTACCATTGAAGTCAATGGGTGACCGCTCGTTTCCATAGACCTCCCCCCGCCCGTGTCTGCCGCCTCCGGCCCCGCGACGGGAGGGGAATGCCACGTGGGTACCGGCGTTTTGCACAAAAATCAAAAATGCAGGAGTTCAGCCATGATTGCACAAGGCGTGTAAATGCAGCCATGTAAATGGGTATCTGCCCAGCTCTTCGCATACACATTTCCTCCCTTTGCTTCTCCACTGCAGGTGGACTTCTGCGTCCTCTTCCGTCCCCCACTCTGCACTCCCACACACCGCTGAAAATGTGGGGCCCTGAATGTGTTGCCGCACAACATACAAGTAAAATCCTTCATCTCCCAGAAAGGGGGGTTGGGGACTTCCAAGGGGCTGCTGCTGCTGCAAGCTTTAGTTCAGGGGGAAATTCCATTCTCTTTAATGGTGGTTTTCTCTGGGGAAGCACTTTTGGATCAGACTTGAAATGAGTGTTTTCCTTGATCATTTTTAGTCTTCCTTATCCCAAAGGGGGGGGAATTGACAGGTCTTTATCAGCCCGTAGCCCAACATTTTTATATTTGTTTTCCAGCCCCTTGATAAACTGTGCTGATCCATCAAGTTCCTTTGATAATCCTTAGAGCCTCCCATGCAAGAGTCTCAGTTCTGGTATAAGGGTTGGTATCTTGATTAGCCTGAGGCCTTGGCTACACTTACCCGGTAGTTCGACGGCTGGAAATCGAACTTCTGGGTTCAACTTATCGCGTCTAGTCTGGACGTGATAAGTCGAACCCGGAAGTGCTCGCCGTCGACTGCGGTACTCCAGCTCGCCGAGAGGAGTACCGCGGAGTCGACAGGGGAGCCTGCCTGCCGAGTGTGGACCAAGGTAAGTTCGAACTAATTCGAACTAAGGTACTTCGAACTTCAGCTACGTTATTCACGTAGCTGAAGTTGCGTACCTTAGTTCGAATTAGGGGGGTAGTGTAGACCAAGCCTTAGTCTTCTAGCCCATCTTTCCAAATCGTCATCTCAGAGCACCTATATTTGCAGCCAGCAGCATGAGAAGAACATCAGTATATACAAGATTCTTATTCAAGCCCAAATAGTTCATTTTAATGTGCATCTGTTTCAAATGAAGCATCATTTAACTTAGGTCAGGTTTTACTATAAACATTTGATGGTATAGTAATGTCATTTGGGGTGTGTTTTTGTTTCATTTGTGTACTGGCAAAAGCACTAGGTGTAGACAAAGTTATACCAACATAAAAGTGCTTTTGCTGGTTAGCAAGAGTACTTTCTTAAGCACAATCGTCAAAGAAACAAAACAGGATGCCACCTATTGGCAGCCTCCAATATCACTAATTCAAAAAGAAAATTCACAGAATTATAACACTAATTTTCTTTTAAATTAAAAATGCTATTCTGCAAACAAGTTTTATGTTTTAAAGGTTTACTTTTTGCCAACTCCCCTTCCCTCCTCCCTACAATCAACAGTTTTGTGCAAAGCAATCCAACACCAAAGGGAAGTAACACCTTAACATCAGTAAACAATAAACCAAGATTGTCCAGACTGTTGCTAACAACTGGAAAGTCCTAAAACATTTTACAATTACCAATTTATACAGATCTCAAATATACAGTATACCCTTGGAAATTCACTTACATGAAAATGTCTTGTTTAAATGCTGAATTCAAGATACACGCCCCACCAGTCAGTTTTTTAAAGCTAAATAATTTTAAAGCCCCTCTTCGAATTCTGTGTAATAGGAGTTATTTTTCAAGTCCTTTGGTTATGGCAGTAAATAAGTACCACGATTATGTGGTCTGTCAAAAGTATAATAAAGTCAAAATGTTACAGAACTTCATCATCCCTCAGCATTTCTAGCCCTGCATTTTCAATTCTATGATTCTAATAAAATCATTGCTGGATTGAGACAATTCAGTGCCCTAGGCACACCTGGTCCCACCCCATGCCTTGGATTCACCCTCACTTAGAATGTCAGTGACAGGTACTCACTCCTTCCTGTGAAGAAAGAGGAGCAACAGGAATCTTCTCTGCCCCCTGGACAGGCACAAGTGACATCAAGAGGCCCTCAGCACTTAGCAAAGCACCAGGGTATAGCTACCCAGGTGGATTCTACTGTTTTCTTCTCCTGCCACCCACAGACCTCAGGTGCGGCTTTGGGTGGGGCTTCCCAAAGCTGTGGGAGTTGGTGTTAAAAGACCATTGAGGTAACTAGAGCTGTTGTTTCAGGCTGACTGAAGACTCAAGCAGACATCATTGCACTGGAAATTACATTTTCAAGTTTTTCTTCGTAACCACAAAGGCTGGCAATTTTGTCTTTTAAAATGAAATCTTAGATTATATCTACACTACAGACCTTGTGCAGGCATAGCCCATTAGTGTAGACACAGCCTACAACAACAGATGGAGTTTTTCTGTCAGTGGAGGAACACCACCTCTCTGCACAATGTAAGGTACATCGGCAGAAGCACACTTTTATTGACATAGCTGTGTCTACACTGGAGGTTTGGTCAGCATAACTAGGTCAGGGTGTGTCTTCATTCCCATGACTGATGTAGGTCTGCAGTATAACTTTTAAGTGTAAGCCAAATCTTAAATTCAGATATAGTCACATCACTCAGAAACTGCAGCCCTTAGGACACGTCTCTTTATGCAGTGGAATAAATGAGAGTGAGAGGAAATAAACAAACCCACATTGCACCAGGGAAGGAGGAGGTTAATAATCTGTCTTGGATATGGGGGTGAAACTGGCCCCACCCAACACTACCTGCCAGCAATATCAGGCCTGGAGGAGGGATCTCCAGCTGGAAGTAATTAAAAGAAGGAAGCAGATCATGAATTTAGAAGATGGGCTGAATAGCTATGCCTTGGGACTGGATTTTATGTTTCTTAACAAAGTTGAATCCCAGGGAAGGGGGTGAATATTGACCCTACATGTGTTGCATAGACTGTTTCATAGAGTAACTAGGAAAGTCACCTGGTTATAGAGGGGTTATTTGAAAAATAAAAGGGTGGAGATCTGCATTAGAGCTCTGAAAGGGTATGAAGAGGACACGGCCACCCAGGCTGAATGCACAAGAGATGATGCCCTTCATAACCCTAGGAGTGGCAACTGGAAGGGACAGCAGAGTCTAGGACCACCCAGACTTCATGCATTCACTAGAGGACACATATGAGGCTCTTCTTAGCCTGAGGGATGATAGCTGGCAACACACACCCACACATCCTTCACCCTTACCAGCCCATTCTGTGCATACACCACATGATACACAAATACACACAAGAACCCTGCTGTACATTCATCCCATATATTAAAGATCAGCTTTACGAGCATTGTTGTGATTCAGGATTTACACTGGCATGCCCTGCTGCAAAACTTGGTGAGTGCTCAAGTAGCAATACTCTCATCAAGAGGAGAGCTGGTGATGAAGAAAAGCAGCTGTAAGGAACCAGGCTAGGAATCAGGTTGGGCAAGAAGATGCATTGTTTCAGTACTTCCCTCAGCAGTCTCTACAAGTAGGACCTTCTGCATCAGAAACCTTGCAGGTGAGTAATTAGTGATGTCTTTTTCTGCCCCAGTCAAGATGAATTCTTTTTTGGGTTTCAGGTTTGGTGTATCTGGCTCATTTTATCAGTTAAGAACATATTTAAAGGAAATAAAAAATTGTTTTCATTGTTTTTTAGTAACACATTTTTAGACTAAGAACCATAGTCTGACCTCAGTTTAGTGCCATTATGAATGGTTTATGTAATCCATCCAGCAAATGGGCTTTCTCAGTATGGTTGGACCTAGCCAGTACATCCTTACCTCCAATTCAACAGTCCTGATCTTGTGAGGTGCTGTGTGCTCTCAAATCCTATTAGTGCCAGCAGATGTGATATTAGTTTTGGCAAGGGACAGATTTAGAAATAGGTACTACAGGCCCATGCCTAGAGCTCTGTCTCTTGGAATAATAATTATGTTAGAATTTCAACTTAAAAAAAAAAGGTTCTAGTCCTCATAGTTGAGAATTAAAACTTGAAAACAAGAGACGAGCATAACCAATGCCATGACATCCATCTGTATCTTCAGGCAGCCTGAAACAATAGCTGAGGGGGCTGAACTGCCCCTTACATCATCATAGGCTGTTATCTCAGTTGTGTGGACTCTAGCAAACACCGCCCCAACAGAGGACTTTGTCTGTGGTCGGAGGACAGTGCCACAGCCTGGCCCACTCATCCAAGTAGATTCACCACAGCTGCTGGGGTGAATACTAGAGCCCTGGCTGCTGCCATTTTTTCCTCTCTAGAGGGACCCTGCTTTTGCTCTTTGGGGGAGAGCAGGAGTGACCTGTGTCACTATCCCAGCCTCTCTGGGAGGTAAGGGGGAGGCCCTGCTACTACCACTAGACATGTGGAGGAGACACAGCAGAAGTGGGGCCATGTGGTAGAGTCGCAGTGCAGGTGCCTATGTTGTGGTGTGCCTAGGAGGCTCAATCTGGCTCTGGTTCTGACAATGGTGTGGAATTAAACAAGGCTTTAACTTTGAAAATAGATAGCACCTTCAAGATGAAATCTCAAGCCCTTTGCAATAGTGGGCAAGTACAACTATCCCCTTTTTACTTGATGAAACTGACACATAGCAAGGTTAAGTGATTTACTAAAGGTCACACAACAATAGCCTGATTCAGGTGTTGATTCAATGGGCTTTAGACCAGGCCCCCAGTCTGAGCTGGGACTAGAGATCACAAGATTTATGATTCTCAGTCCTTTGTTTTAACAATTAGATACACTAGTTTTCATGGGGGCACATGCCTATTTAGACAAAAAAATTACAATTTAAAACATTTTCTCTAGTTTACAGGTAGATTGTTTATTTAAGATAATATGCATAATAAATTTTACAGGTATTCTATTGCTTAAAAACAAAACAAATACAGTTTTTCTGCTCCTAGTTTTTGTGTTTTGTTTTAAACAGTTAACCATGAGATTTAACAATATTGCTATTTACTCTATTTTAAATCTGACCATTCTAAAACCACTTCAGACGAGCAAGCAAAATACTACTTTATTTTCTGCTTGCATTGTGGTATTAGCTAAGAGTTACTAAGAGGCTACTTTATACTGCAGTTTTTCAGCTGCTAACACTGTTCCCAAAAGCAGTGTTTGCTATAAATTCCCAGCTTTGGGGAATACAAAATAGATACTGCACATTGCATTCTAGGGTGGTACTGCAGAGTCAGCCCATCTTGAACTTTTCTTGCAGCCTGAACTCCATCATCACAGTGGGATTTAACTGCTTCAATCCAAAAAGATGGGACTCATGTATTTTGGCAGCAATGTGAAGTTGAAACTTTGAACTTTCCTGTCCTACTGTGGTTGAGTTTAGAGTAACAAAAAGTGGGAGTTTGATTGTTGATTCAAGTTTTTAGGCACACATTTTCTGTACAAAACCTCTTCCTTTAAATATGGAATGTGTTAAAATATACACCTATGATGTAAACACCTATATTTTCAGATAAACAGCGTTACAGTGAGTCTGCTAGAGATGAAGTAAACAATAAAGATTGTTCCAGGATTAATTCAGGAATTAAAAACTTTCTCCTCACAGTCAAGATTTTTTTTAACACTAACGTCCCCAAAGTTGGCTTGAGTTTAGTCAAATCCATTCTCAAGTTCGTTATGGGTGCTCTGAAAATTAGCACAGTGATGAGCACAATATAAGATAGACAAAAGTCGAGCATGGCCATGTGCCTTCCCAAGCACACCCTTTATAGCATGTCACAGCCTACATTTCCCTCTTGGTCTTTGGCTGCTCTCCCCAGCCTCCAACACCTTCCAGGCTGAGATGACATAGGCCTCCAGCTAGATCACATAACAGTTCCACCCCTTTGTGTCATTACTGACATAATCTATGATCGTATAGATCATTGTTGCAACCACTGTTATATATTTGCAGCATATATTGTACAAAGGTTGTCGTGTAAGGTGTCTGTGGAAAGGATATGATTTGCTGATTATGATTATGCTAGCTGTATGTGTGTATCATTTTTATAGTAGAAGTTATGAATATTGGCTATGTACTTGTATCTTAATCTGTTTTGATTCTAAGTAGCCTCAGTGAAACATTTGGTCAGCTTCTTGAGAAGGGACTATTCTCAGGAAGTGCCCAGTCAAGAAACACTTATCTGACAATGGACTTTGGGAGACGCCAATCCACATCTGAGATTTCCTGGGAACGTTCAAACTAACATGTAAACAATGGTGTCGGCCTGTAAAGAACTGAGTCATGCATGGACATGTGACTTGCCCATGTGACTCCAAACTCCATCTTGCTGTGATCTTTCCCAGGAGAACCAAGGGGTTTCCACCCATAAGAGAGAGCCTACAAAAGGCTGCTGCATCTCCTTGATCTTGTCTTCAATCCTGCTTCTTGCCGCTGGAGGAACCTTGCTACAAACTGAAACTCTGAACAAAGGACTGAATGACCCATCCCAGCTGTGGATGTACTCCAGATACTTGATTTGTGTCTGCAGTTTATTCCATCGCTACTACAAGCCTGAACCAAGAACTTTGCCATTACTGTATGTAATTGATTCCATTTAACAAATTCTAGCTCTCATTTATATTTCTTTTTTTTTATGAATATACCTTTAGATTTTAGATTCTAAATGATTGATTGGCAACAGCATGATTTGTGGGTAAGATCTAACTTGTATATTGACCTGAGTCTGGGGCTTGGTCCTTTGGGATTGGGAGAACCTTTTTTCTTTTACTGGGATATTGGTTTTCATAACCATAACGAGTGGCATTTGTGGTGATACTGGGTACTGGAGTGTCTAAAGGAATTGCTTGTATGACTTATGGTTAGCCAATGGGGTAAAACCAAAGTCCTCTCTGTCTGGCTGGTTTGGTTTGCCTTGGTGTGCAAAGGAACCCCAGCCTTGGGCTATAATCACGCTGCTCTAAGCAATTTGTCCTGAATTGACACTCTCAGAAGTGTCCCACCAAAGGCAGCATCGTTACACCCTTCCAAGGCCCACAAAGTCCAAGAGCAACAAAAAGAAATATAGGGTTAGATTCACAAAGGGACTTAGACTCCTCAGGTACCGATACAGGTGTCACTGGCATTCCCAAAAACCCCACTCAGCTGCCACCTGACCCTGTAGGTGCCTAAACTCACTCTAAATTTTTGGTGTAAAAGTTCCCAGAGCACCTAAATTTCTGCTCTGAGAATACACACTGCTGTCTCACTCTTGGCATATGGATGCCTAAGCCCTGGTGAGATTCATAAACTACGGGGAGAAGAGGGAAGATAGGTGCTCCTCTGCCTAATTCATCTGCAGGGCCCAATGTGGAAGATGTGCTCAAAGGCCGCTTAGCTCTACACAAAACATCTGGGGTGGGGAGGAAAGGAGGACTGCCTTCATAACTTTTATCCCAGTAGTTAGAGCAGGGGCGGGCAAACTTTTTGGCCTGAGGGCCGCATCGGGTTTCCAAAATTGTATGGAGGGCCGGTTGGGGAAGGCTGTGCCTTCCCAAACAGCCAGGCATGGCCCGGCCCCACCCGATATCCGAACCCTTCTGCTTCTCGCCCCCTGATGACGCCCCCCCCCGACTCCTGCCCCATCCAACCCGCCCATTCCCTGTCCTCTGACCGCACCCGGAACTCCTGCCCCTGACTGCCCCCCACTGCCCCATCCAATCCCCCCTCTCCTTCCTGACTGCCCCCCGGGACTCCTGCCCCCATTCAACCCCCTGTTCCCTGCCCTCTGACTGCCTCGACCCCTATCCACACCCCTGCCCCCTGACCACCACCCTGAACTCCCCTGCCCTCTATCCAACTCCCCCTGCTCCCTTACCGCGCTGCCTGGAGCACCAGTGGCTGGTGGTGCTACAGCCATGCCGCCTGGCTGGAGCCAGCCATGCCACCGCGCAGCACAGAGCACCGGGTCAGGCTGGGCTCTGCAGCTGCCCTGCACCAAGAGCTCCCAGCCCCGCCGCCCAGAGCATTGCGCCAACGCCGGAGTGAGCTGAGGCTGCGGGTGAGGGGAAACAGCGGGGGAGGGGCTGGGGGCTAGCCTCCTCGGGCAGGAGCTCAGGGGCTGGGCAGGAGGATCCCGTGGGCTGGATGTGGCCCGCAGGCCATAGTTTGCCCACCTCTGGGTTAGAGTGCTCACCTGAGACATGGAAGACCCTAGTTCAAGTTCCCCCTGTGCCTGATGAGAAGAAGGGGTTTGAATAGGGATCTGCTTCCTCTCAAGTGAATGCCCAAACTGTTGGGCTACTCTCATGATTTTATGCAAGTCTCTTAATACTTGGTATTCTCCTAAAGCCCCAGCTCTTGAAGTCCCTTGATTACATGAGAATCTCAGCTCGTTCTTAAAAAAAACAAAAACAAAAAACCGGTGCTAGTCCTTAGGGCTGCAAAGAAAAGTTTGAAAATCTGATCCAAATGAACCCTAAAGGGTCAGAAATGAGAAGGCAAATTAAAAAAAATCTAGTTCTTTTTATTTCCTGATTTTAAGCCAATTTTTAGAGGCCTGACTCATGATTTTTGAACACTTGGTGTTGGCAATACTGGAAATTGACTAGAAGCATTCTATAAACAAAAGTGAAAAGGACTAGTTTGGTCTCATTGCCCAAGCTGAGAGACAGACAGAAGTCAACAATACAAATAATGAAAAATAAATTGATATTGAAAATTATCTTTGTATTAGTAATACGGTAAGTACATAAAAGGCTGTTACCAGGAGGCGGGAGAAGAATTGTTCTTCTTAACCCCTGAGGATAGGACAAGAAGCAATGGGCTTGAATTGCAGCAAAGGAGGTTGAGGTTGGGCATAAGGAAAAACTTCCTAATTGTCAGGTGGTTAAGCACTGGAATAAATTGCATAGGGAAGTTGTGGAATCTCCATCACTGGAGATTTTTAAGATCAGGTTAGACAAACACCTGCCAGGGATGGTTTTCAGAGGTTCTCAAACTGTGGTCCGCAGAACACCAGTGGTCTGCGAGCTCCATTCAAGTGGTCCACAGATAGTTCCCTCTAAGGTGCACGTCTGGGCGGCCGCACACAAGAAAATGAAGGACCACCCACCTAATTAGTGGAGCCGCACAGGCGTGGCTCCACTAATTAGATGCCTGGACTCTGGAGAAGACACACATGTAAGGTGAGGTGGTGGCCTTGGGGGGAATAGGTGGGAGGGGGCAGTGGGGTGAGAAGAGGAGGTGGGGGGAATTGGGACATGCCGGGCTGCAGTGGCTAGAGAAAGAGGTGACTTTCCCCAGCTCCAGGACTGCGACTGCCAGGGAGAGACACCCCTCCTTCCCAGCCCCAGCTCGGGGGCTGCCGCAGCAGGGGAGAGACCCCCCTCCTTCCCAGCCCCAGCTCCGGGGCTGCCACGGCGGGGGAGAGAGGGCACATTCATCACATTAGAAAGGTAAGACTACTGATATTAAAATATGAGTTGTGTGCTTTTATTTGTAGAACAACAAATGTTAATTATAATTAAGGGGGTTTTTTTTATATAGTGCTTTTATCCAAAGCGCTTTACAATAGTTAGCTAATGGTACAAGCAACATTTGGAAATAAGTGGTCCACCAAGACCCTCGGCAATTTTCAAGTGGTCCGCAAAAAAAAAAGTTTGAGAACCACTAGTTTAGATAATACTTAGTCCTGCCATGAGTGCAGGGGACTGGAATAGATGACCTCTCACCAGTCCTATGATTCTATAAACAGAAGCTAGAGAAAAGGGCAAAGTAAAACATTGTTGTTAATATTGCTTAGATACCAACTAGATTGACAAAGACTTGGCCTGGAGAGATGAACCAAACTCTGCCCTCTTTACTATGTAATGAAGTCACAATGGAATTATTCACATGAGCAAGACTTTGCCCAATATCTCTGGAAAGCATGTTGGAATGTTTTGAGCCCTTTCACTTTGTTCAGGTGTCATTATGGGAATCTAATGTGCATTAATCAGCGTTGAATCCCTGTGATTGTTTGAGAGTCCATGGTGGCCAAGGTCTGAGAGATATGGCTTGCTAGTTGCAGCTTTGTTTTTCCCTGCTAAAGCAGGGTACTTACAGGGTATATGACAGGAACATAATTGCATTATACCCCTGCTTACATTTATACCACATAAAGGTCAGTAAACAGCTTACCATCTTCCTGAATGGACATAGGATGGACTGTGGCTTAATGCCTGTGTATCTAGGTGTTACACTGGACTGTACCATGACTTTCAAGGAACATCATACAACACCTCACAGAAAATAAAGATAAGAAACAACCTGATCAGCAAACTAGCTGGTTCTATCCGAGAAGCCAATTAACCTGGTCTATACCTAAAACTTAGGTCAAGCTATCTATGTCACACAGGGCTGTGAAAAATTTCACATCTTGTGTGACATACTTAGATCACGCTAACCCACACTATAGACAAAGCTAGGTCGACAGAAGAATTCTTACATTTTTAATGGGTTGATTTAAAAAATATATAGAAACTAAATCATCATAAGAGGAGTTGCAAAATATATATTGTGCCATGAATACAGAGGAAGATTTAGTATTCCTGTACCCCAGACTAAATCAATAACTGGCATCCTAACTGGTCTAGATATTGAGAGAACATGATTTGCTTTTCCTTTGCATCACTTTAATGGATTTCTTTTTCCGTTAGATAATACCGACTCTACAAATTCTCTTTTAAAAGTTCCTCTGAATGAAAAGTCCCTTTGTAGAGATTACACACATTCTAAGCAGAGAGATGCTGGTTGTAAAATTACTGTTCTCTTTTTCTAGTAACCAAAGAAATACACATTTTATTATCGTTAACTTCACTCACAAAGGTTCATGTCAGACGCGTGCTCCCTGACTCTTATACCCATGGAATTTTTCAACATCCACATTTTCAATATGTTGCCTCCATAAAGAAGTTAGGATAAATAAAAGGTAAAATACAGTGTGCTTAATGAGGATTTTGAATTTAAAAAGTGTGTGTATATATATGATATCT
This sequence comes from Trachemys scripta elegans, assembly GCF_013100865.1. NCBI lineage: Eukaryota > Metazoa > Chordata > Testudines > Emydidae > Trachemys > Trachemys scripta. Next base: position 101,173,287 of record NC_048303.1, read on the forward strand.
ATGTATGTAATATCTATATCCAGCAATAATATCTTGTATCTATTTTGCTAAGCCTCTTGTGTGCATGCATGCATGCATGCACTCTTCAGTTTACAGTGTAATCCCTGTTCCACTAGATGACACCTGACTTGTGTATAAGGAGTGATCAGGTCTTTCCGTTGGAATAGTACTGACCTTGTCTGTGGCATCATCTGTTCACAGGCAACAGTGTCATCTATTCATTGGCTTTTCTGCAGGGTGCCTCCAGGTTTCATGAGGTCATGTATGTTTTGGGTGCCACTTGGTCTCAGAACCCTTTCAGTACACAGTATAACTTGTACAATTAGTGACTTAGGCCTGGTCCACACTAACCCCCCACTTCGGACTAAGGTACGCAAATTCAGCTATGTTAATAACGTAGCTGAATTCGAAGTACCTTAGTCCGAACTTACCGCGGGTCCAGACGCGGCAGGGAGGCTCCCCTGTCGATGCCGTGTACTCCTCTCGCCGAGCTGGAGTACCGGCGTCGACGGCAAGCACTTCCGGGATCGATTTATCGCGTCTAGACCAGACGCGATAAATCGATCCCAGAACATCGATTGCCTGCCGCCGGACCCGGAGGTAAGTGTAGACGTACCCATAGAACAAATACAGTAAGAACACCCAGTTACAAGAACAAGGGAGTGAAGTTTATTTGGGAGGAATGGAAACCAGTGTGAAGGGATCATCAATACAGCCAAAAACCCCAGTTTATGAAAAGAACAGTAGGACAGTTTCTTTTACTATCATAGCCTTGATCAGCCTTCCCAACACTGATTTATCCATGAGACCTCAGACTGTGGTCATAGTGGTCTTGCTGCTTGGTGATTGCACAGCTAACAGTTCTGGGAACTCAATTTTTCTTCATGTCCAAATGGCAAACTGATTTAACTGGATGCACCGTCAGTGTAGTAGTAAGTCTTAAATAATAGTAGAAGTCCATACAATAGGGTAAATCAGTTGTAAACCAGCACACAAGTCAGGTTTGTATGAAGTCCCAGTACCAGGGCTTTTCGCTGAACTTAACTATATAGAGAGTTGCAGGAACAGCCCTGGGATACTGTGACAGGGTGGATGAACACAGTCCATAGATTTGCAGAAGTGGAGTTAACACTCTTGGGTGCAGGTAACACAAAATGAAAGATTTTAAGGAAATGAGGCAAGATAATGGTAGGGAGATCAGTACAAGCCAATTCCAAATTGTCCTTTGTTTTTGGTGGACTTGATTTTATTTCTTGTCATGTTGAGTGGCCTTAAATATAAATTCAGGGCATGTCCAAAAGGGGTTCTTCTCTTTGTGAATCCCTGGTGCCAGAGAAAAGAAAGCAAGGGGTTTCCATGTCCCCTTCACTTGTTGGCAAAAAGAGGCTTTGTTTCTCCTTTCAACAACAACAAAAATCTGCAAAAGAGAATGAGAGTCAAGTGAACTGTTTTTTCTGGCAATGACAGTTATCTTACCACCCTTTTTTTTTTCTTTTTCTTTTTCTTATTATACCATTGTAGTTTTCTTTTCTATCGTTTATATAGTTTATTTACTGTATTCAGGATGTGAGTGACATCAGTGTCATACAGTATTGTACACAAGAGCCATTGATTAGTAATTGTTTCATATTATGCGGTCTATAACTAGCAGCAAAATATTTTGCAGCCCCCAGTCTACCTTTTATATAAAATTACTTGTTTGGACTTGTTTATCTAGTCCACAAGGACAAGAGAAGAACACATATTTGCTTCTGCTGTATTGCCAATTGTAAGATCTCAGAAAGGTGACTGGGATGACACATAAAAAGTTAAATAACTGCTTATGGGCTTTACTGAACTGAGACTTAAGTGTTCACTGGTTCTAATTACAATCTTATAGGAGTTAAGTTCCTGAAGCAGCAGTGAATTGCCATTGGGCGAGTAAAGCATCTTCCTTTCTGGTCACGATGTGTATACAACTATAATCATGGAAAGCTTTTTGTTGTTCCAATGAGTTAAACAATATAAAGTTGCATTATATACATGAGGTTAAGTTTTACCGAGTTGTTCCATTATGGCAGTATAATCACGACATTTTATGTTTTCATTGAAACACAAACCTTTTCTTGAAGGGAAACATCCTGACTTTGCATCTGCGAGGGAACAGGAAAAGATCCTTCCAAAATAGTTCAACAAAGAAACTTAGGTAAAGGGAATTCTACCAATTCTACAGATATAAGTTAGCTTCTATACCATTTTTCACAACTATATAAACTGGAGGAAAGAAAGAAAGAAAGACAGAAAGAAAGAAAGAGGAACTGAATACTTCATATGAAAGCCAAGAAATCACTGTTGCCATTAAACAACTGAAGACTAATTAAACTCCTGATTGATTTTTCCATAAACCTCTATAAAGTTATCACCTCCAAAGTTGACCCACTGTTAGCCAATGTATTTAAGCCCACTACTAGTTCTCACCTATTACTAGATGCATTTTGCAGTCACAAATACTCACACACAAATGATTGCAAAAGAAGGAAAAACAGACCAAGGGACGTGCCTATTACAGATTAAGATTTTTGCAATGTTATTAGTGGCCAATTTGAACACTACTAGGCCTTTTCTCAAAGAAAAGGACCACATTGGCTTTATCCACAGTACTCTACAGACAATCTCTCAAAACTAATTAAAATAATCTCTAATTTTTTTATTTCACTCAGATTTGATAAGGAATTCAACTGGGATGACTGGCTCTACCAGTCGAATGTACAAAAAACTATAGGTATTGGTGGAAAAGTTATGGAATTTGTTAAATATAATACTCAGTTTTGAGCTATAAATTTAGAAGAATGGGAACGCAAAACACCATATGGTATATTAACTACTTAGGTTCTGTTCGAGGAGAGGGGAATGGTTTTGTTTGAAGAGAAAAGGAAGATGCAGCAATTCAACTTTTTTCTTCTCTACCTCCTGTATAGTTTTAGATCTTTGGTACCTAACAAACAGGTCATTTTACAAAGGACTATCCAATAGGCGCATTATTGTGTGATCTCGTATTTACAATGGTGGGATCTCAAACTTCTTAGGAATTTTATAGTTTTGCTATCAAAACTTCAGAACAAAAAGGATTATTTTTACTATGGGAAAGGGAGAGACTAGAGTAGGTTCTCAGCCTGGGGTTACGACTCTCCTTTCTTTATGCCTTTATGTGAGAGGAGTTACAAAACTATGAAAAGGGGTCCTGCAATGTTTTCTTTTTAACATGAGGTTATGGTATCGACAAGGTGATAATCATGGTCTCATGCCTGATCTACACTTAAAGTTAGGTCAACATAGATACAGCACTCAGGAGTGTGGGGGGAAAAAACCCTTCTGTCACTGTAAGAAACATCTACACTATGGTGCTACCGCAGCATACCTATAGCACTGTAGCTGTGCTGCTATAGAGCCCTTAGTCTAGGCATGTCATGTTAAGGGCTGTTATAATTAGGACAATGATCAATTGTTCTCCATATCCACTGAAGGTAGGACAAGAAGTAATGGGCTTAATCTGCAGCAAGGGAGATTTAGGTTAGATATTAGGAAAAACTTCCTAACTGTAAGGATAGTTAAGCATTGAAATAGATCTCCAAGGGTTGTGGAAAACCCATCTATGATGCATCCCGGGAGTACCCAAGGCTGTGAGGCACCTCACTATCACCAGAGGAATTCTTGTCTGTGCCTGTCGCGCTCAGCTCCCCAATGCCACAGGCCATGGACAACACAAGCACATAGATATGTCACCTCCTAGTGAACGGCCTTCATTCCAAGACCGTAAGTACATAATTTTCAGTATGGATCCTGAATGCCTTAAATGTTATTTGTACATTGATTGCACAGTGATTATGAGGACCTGTGGGCTAATGGCTCTCAGTAGAGATCACATAAACCACCCTTTGGTGAACTCTTATGCATACGTCTGACCCAGGCAAGCCCTGTAAAGTCCTGTATACCCCCTGTGTAATCTGCCAGTTGGACCAAGGGGACCCTGTGTTACATCATCATTGGAGGTTTTTAAGAACAGGTGAAACAAACACCTGTCAGGGATGGCCTACGTACACTTAGTCCTGCCTCAGCACACGCACAGCACAGGGAGCTGGACTAGATGGCCTCTCATGGTCCCTGCATTTATATAAATGAATATAGAATGTTACCAGATCAGAATAGTAGTGTTTTACACTCATCCTCACACCTGCAAATGATTATATAAGGTCCCAAACAGTAGAAAATCAGGTACTACTCCTTGAAATTCTTAGAACTTTGTCAAGGATTCATTGAATACCTTGAAAGAGGAAAAAGGAACAATGAGTAGATCATATCACTTGTATCACAAAGGATTTTATGATTTCATGATCGGTTTTGTAGCCATTATAAAACTGTTGTAAAATTTACCTAGGATCTGGGGAAAAAGAGGGGATTTTTTTTTACACTCTTCCTTTCTTCTCTTGTTGTAATTTTTTATTTCTACTGTTGTACTTTACATGTTTATTTTCTTCATCTATTCTTTTCACTGCAACTTTGGGGGCCACTTCAGGACTTGGTCATATAAATGTTAGTATTAAATTTATTTCACACTAGAATAGAACATTCATACTTAGATCAATTTGCAAACAGAGTCATGTATTGAAGCTGAAAAGGGAGAAAATAAGAAGTCTCTTCCTCTATCATTTGTTTCTTTTATTGCAAACCATTATGATAGCTTACAAAATAATTAAATTTGAGTTACGCTTGCCTCTGTATATGTTTACTAAGGAACTTTACATTTAAAAGAAAAAGATTAAGAGTATGGAAATCAGTATTGAACAGAATAGCTAAATATTCAAATACAATTATTGTTCATATAATTTCTTAACTGTTCAGGTGTAAAATATCATAATGTGATATAATAATATTCCAAAAAACAACCTTAATTCTTCCCTTGTATAGCTACTCACTATCTATCCGACAGAATAATATACTTCACAGTGGGTGCATTTAGAATGTTGTTACATTCATTCATTCATTCACAAATCAATAATCATGAAAAATAACATTCAGGCCCTCATTCAAGGCCCACTGAAGGGAATAGAAAGACACCTATTGACTTTAATGGGCTTGGATTATTGCTCTTTTAGTGTTCCCACACTCAAAAGGATACAACTAGCTGCAGTTTATGGTTATATGCAAATTATTGTTAATATTTACATTAAATGTCACACATGTATCTTCACAAACTTGGCAATCATGAAAAATATTTTGAGACTTCCATTGTTTTTTATAAATATGTGTTTTCAGTAGGGATTGTAGTATACGGTGTACTGCCACTTTAAAAATCTGTCACTTAGGTCTTTGATGCTTCATGCTAAGAAGATTCTAAATGCAGACACAAGACATTCTGAATTGATTGAGTGGAAGTTTACTATGCTTGGACTCTGGCCCACAAGTGATGTTTCCTGGTCCAGTTTGAGCAAATCCATTCAGCCATTTTTTGTGTTACTATGAGAGAGAGAAAAAATACTTTTCCCACTAAAAAAAAGTTCTAAGCTACTGCAAAAGAATGGCTGAAGTTTGGAACTTGGCAATAGCCATGGTCCTCTGAGGAGTTGTTTTTGTGGGTTGGGGGCAGAGAAGCAGGGACTACATTTTATAAAAAAAACTATATATGTTTAATATTCTCAGTGCTAAGGCTGTTAGAGTCTAATAAAACCGTATCCACTTGGTGATATCACTTCACATTGTCCCAGCCTAGTAGGCCCAGGAGCTACTGCTATCAAGTTACTTTTTGGGGAAAAAAAAAAATTACCTAATTTAATTATAAGATTGTAAATGTCTGTTGAAACACACCCAGCATATTCTCAAAAAACACTGTGATAACCCCAGGGACATGATCAATTTGTGATTGCAAACCAAAAAGTCAAAATAGTATTTTCTATTACTATTTAATTATCTAGCTTAATACTGTTTGGATACACTCCTGAATTCCTTGCTCTTTCATTCCTATATTGCATTCCTGGTACACTGCAAATCTTCCTTGTACATCCTGCATTCCTTGCACACACACACAGTAGGCCTTTGATGTCCTGAAATGTATACCATAAAATATACAGGCTGTGCCTCACAGCCAAGTTAACACTGCTCTGGATCCTTAATTTGCTTATTTTTTGTGTTTTGTAAGTCTTAATGTTACATTAATATGATGTTATACTTGAACATGTTAATTCTAACAGAAAAAATGTCTGCCTAAGAATGTAAGCAGAAATAAATGGCTAGACCCTCACATTCTCCAAGAGAATGGCCACTAAACATAGGAGAGCAGACTTCCACTGATCACAACACTTACTTGGTGCATTGTTAAAAAAAAAATCCAATTTCCTGGCAAAGCATTAGCATTAAATTGTGTATCCATGATCCAAAAGAGAGTTTACTGTGCTACAAGTAATTTTAATTAATTGTTTATCTTTCTGATGGCGGTCTTTTGATATCACAACTAGATATCAGAGTATTAGCATTATGTGAACTGAATGATTCATTAATTCAATATCACTTTTAGACATTTGAAATATAACTGGCAGACCAGAGCTAAGCAAGTCAAGTCTGCCATCAGAGAAAGACTTTTCTGACTTCTGTATGAATTATACTTTGTGCTATAATCTTGTGTGGTTAAGACTTTCTCTTATTTGTTTTTCAGGTATTTCCTATGACAATTCATTTGGTGCCTGATCCAAGCCCCATTGAAATCAGTGTCAAGTTTTCTACTGACTTCACTGGGCATGAATAAGGCTCTTGATGAAGAACCTGAAGTCACACACACACAAAAAATATCAATATCATCAGTTAGATCTAGAAACATTTGCCTCCATATGGTTCTGTCCAACATATTGCATAGTTTCCTATGAATTCTGTCTTCTACAGAATTTAGATTTGAAGTTTTCAGGAAACCCTTTTTTTTTTTTTACATACTCCCCACACTAGTGTTGGCGCACGGGGTGGAAACTAGTTTCTTCCATTCCTCTCTGTCAGTTGCTATTGCTTCCATCCGCTCTATGGTGTTGAGATTGACTGTTCTTCCCTCCCAGTGAAGAGTTCTACTTAAGGTTTCTCTTGGGCTCCATTGTTTCCTTACACAGTTGGTTTCCACCTGACAGCTTCTTTATGTGGAAGTCTGTGTGTTGGCATCTGGAGTAGATGCCCCAAGTAGGTCCAGTGCTTCCTTCTGATTCTGGTGGAAATGAGCAGCTGGCTGGTGATTTCTCAGATCTCTTCATTGGTACTAAAGTCTTTCCAACCAATGCCCAGAATCTTTCATGCACACTTGTTTTTGAAGGTGCCTAGTTTTCTGTCTAACGTTTTGGTAGATTTCCAGCTCTTGCAGTTATATGTTAACACTGAGAGTATGAATTTAAAATTCTCTGTTTTGTTCAATCAATTAGGTATAGGTTTCAGAGTTACAGCCGTGTTAGTCTGTATCCGCAAAAAGAAGAACAGGAGTACTTGTGGCACCTTAGAGACTAACAAATTTATTAGAGCATAAGCTTTCGTGGACTACAGCCCACTTCTTCGGATGCATCCGAAGAAGTGGGCT